>NW_026968271.1:0-109376 GCF_028390025.1 Pseudophryne corroboree | reverse complement strand
CAACATGAGCCCCACACCGAAGGAGGGTGGAGGTGTTTAATGCGGACTAGGGGTCATCCAAGCGCCGCAAAAGGCCGCCATGCCCTGCACGCCCCTTTTCTCTTTTCACATGCAGACGAGGGTTGAAGCCAACTTTGACCCACTGCTTGGATGACATCACCATATGCAAATCCATCTGCTGCAGGCCTTCCCCCAGGAATGCTTGCACTAGTTGTTGCATTTGGTTTGTTGTTTGGGGGTGCTTCAGTATTAGGCAGCCTTCTTCCCTCCCATGTTCATCTGAAAATATGTGTTCTCCCTGCAGTTGTTGTCCCCAGATGAGAGTTCCCTTGTGCTGCCTCAGTTGAATCTCCTTTACTTGACAGAGATGTGCCTGAGCAGCGGCCCTCCCCAGCCCTATCCCAAATCATACTTATTTTGCATAGGAGATACCATGGTCATGAAGATTGTTCTCCCAGGGTGAGGTTCATTCATTGCATTCTGGGTATGCTGACCCCTGTGATTTCCCCAAATGTGGGTAACTTGACTGCATTATTTGTTGTAGTGGGGGACTGTGTTTGTGTTTTCCTCTGGTCAGCTCTGGTAAAAGTCAGATTTCTTTGTCTCAGATCTTCCTCTAGCCTTGTTCTTCTTTCGAGAGTTCCCTTGTGCTGCCTCAGTTGGATCTCCTTCACTTGACAGGGGGGTGCCCGAGCAGCGACCCTCCCCAGCTCTAGCCCAACTCCTACTTACCTGCCAGGTGAGATACTATGATCATGAAGGTGCTTCTCCCAGGGCAAGGCTCACCCATTGCACTCTGGGTGTGCTGCCCCTGCGATTTCCCCAAATGTGGGAAACTTGACTGCAGAATTTGTGTTTCCCCTGGTCGGCTCTCGTATAATTCAGATCTCTTTGTCTCAGGTCTCTCTACAGCCTAGTTTGCTGTCTGTTTCCACTTCTTTTTTCTTGAGCCCCTCCCTTTTATACCCTTGTGCACTATCCTGACTTCTCCTCCTGTCTGCTTACTTTGTGCCTTCCAATGCACAATGCAAACTACAGGTAGTGCTGCAGGGCCCACACCCTTTTACTTGCATTACAGAGCAGCTCTGGAGCTGTTACAGTGCCAAGCTGCTGCAAGAAATCAGCTTGAATGCTTCAGGGGCTGGGGCATGGCCAACATGAGACCCACACCGAAGGAGGGTGGGGGTGTTTAATGCAAACTAAGGGTCATCCAAGCACCGCAAAAGGCCGCCATGCCCTGCACGCCCCTTTTCTCTTTTCATATGCAGACGAAGGTTGAAGCCAACTTTGACCCACTGCTTGGATGACATCACCATATGCAAATCAATCTGCGGCAGGCCTTCCCCCAGGAATGCTTGCACTAGTTGTTGCATTTGGTTTGTTGTTTGGGGGTGCTTCAGTATTAGGCAGCCTTCTGCCCTCCCATGTTCATCTGAAAATATGTGTTCTCCCTGCAGTTGTTGTCCCAGATGAGAGTTCCCTTGTGCTGCCTCAGTTGAATCTCCTTTACTTGACAGAGATGTGCCTGAGCAGCGGCCCTCCCCAGCCCTATCCCAAATCATACTTATTTTGCATAGGAGATACCATGGTCATGAAGATTATTCTCCCAGGGTGAGGTTCATTCATTGCATTCTGGGTATGCTGACCCCTGTGATTTCCCCAAATGTGGGTAACTCGACTGCATTATTTGTGGTAGTGGGGGACTGTGTTTGTGTTTTCCTCTGGTCAGCTCTGGTAAAAGTCAGATTTCTTTGTTTCAGATCTTCCTCTAGCCTTGTTCTTCTTTCGAGAGTTCCCTTGTGCTGCCTCAGTTGGATCTCCTTCACTTGACAGGGGGGTGCCCGAGCAGCGACCCTCCCCAGCTCAAGCCCAACTCCTACTTACCTGCCAGGTGAGATACTATGATCATGAAGGTGCTTCTCCCAGGGCAAGGCTCACCCATTGCACTCTGGGTGTGCTGCCCCTGCGATTTCCCCAAATGTGGGAAACTTGACTGCATAATTTGTGTTTCCCCTGGTCGGCTCTCGTATAATTCAGATCTCTTTGTCTCAGGTCTCTCTCCAGCCTAGTTTGCTGTCTGTTTCCACTTCTTTTTTCTTGAGCCCCTCCCTTTTATACCCTTGTGCACTATCCTGACTTCTCCTCCTGTCTGCTTACTTTGTGCCTTCCAATGCACAATGCAAACTACACACCCTTTTACTTGCCTTACAGAGCAGCTCTGGAGCTGTTACAGTGCCAAGCTGCTGTAAGAAATCAGCTTGAATGCTTCAGGGGCTGGGGCATTGGCAACATGAGCCCCACACCGAAGGAGGGTGGGGGTGTTTAATGCGAACTAAGGGTCATCCAAGCGCCGCAAAAGGCCGCCATGCCCTGCATACCCCTTTTCTCTTTTCATATGCAGATGAGGGTTCCAGCCAACTTTGGCCCACTGCTTGGATGACATCACCGTATGCAAATCCGTCTTCTGCAGAACTTCCCCCAGGAATGCTTGTACTAGTTGTTGCATTTGGTTTGTTGTTTGGGGGTGCTTCAGTATTAGGCAGCCTTCTGCCCTCCCATGTTCATCTGAAAATATGTGTTCTCCCTGCAGTTGTTGTCCCCAGATGAGATTTCCCTTGTGCTGCCTCAGTTGAATCTCCTTTACTTGACAGAGATGTGCCTGAGCAGCGGCCCTCCCCAGCCCTATCCCAAATCATACTTATTTTGCATAGGCGATACCATGGTCATGAAGATTGTTCTCCCAGGGTGAGGTTCATTCATTGCATTCTGGGTATGCTGACCCCTGTGATTTCCCCAAATGTGGGAAACTCGACTGCATTATTTGTGGTAGTGGGGGACTGTGTTTGTGCTTTCCTCTGGTCAGCTCTGGTAAAAGTCAGATTTCTTTGTCTCAGATCTTCCTCTAGCCTTGTTCTTCTTTCGAGAGTTCCCTTGTGCTGCCTCAGTTGGATCTCCTTCACTTGACAGGGGGTGCCCGAGCAGCAATCCTCCACAGCTCTAGCCCAACTCCTACTTACCTGCCAGGTGAGATACTATGATCTTCACTGTTAGGGCAATCAGGATGTGGAATTCCCTGCCAGGGAAGGTGGTAATGGCGGACTCTGTAATTGGATTTAAAAAAGGAATGGATACATTTCTGAATGAAAAAGCTATCCAAGGTTATAATACTTAAAATATCAACATGGTTAATCCGGGGGTAACATGAGTTGTAGTAGCTAACTAGTCATAAAACATTATTCAGCAAGTATGTAGAATCATCACAACTTAAAACAGGTTGAACACGATGGGCAATTTGCCTCTATTCAACCTCAAAAACTTTGTTACTATATGTTACTATATTACTATGTTACTGTAGTATACAGAACACCACAATGCAATGAGCAGGGATAGTGAGCACTGATGAGGATACTAGAACTGACACTGAGCAGCAAGATGCAGCACTGGACTATTAGTAATGTACTGTAGTATGCTGAGCACAACAATGCAGCACAAGACAATGAGCAGTGATACTGAGCACTGATGAGGATACTACTGAGAACTGACACTGAGCAGGAGAGACACACTACTAGTATTACTGAGCAGCAATAAGTATCCACTGATACTGAGCACTGATATTGAGATTTCCACTGAGAGAACATAGCCACGTCCTCTCCGCTCTCTCTTCAATGCACGAGTAAAAATGGCGGCAACGCGCAGCTCTTTATATGGAATCCGAATCTCGCGAGAATCCGACAGCGGGATGATGACATTTTCCCTTGTTCAGGTTTTCCGAGTCAGGCGGGAACAACCGAGCCTGCCTCGTACCAGTGTAAACCACGTGGAGTTCGTGGGGAATTCGGTTCTCGGAGAACCGAACCCGCTCCTCTCTACCTTATACCCATCAAATTTTTTTATTTTCAATCTAAGCCCCTGCAGTTTTCTGTAAGCATCTGCTTTGCTATGATGATCAACAAGTCACAAGGGCAAACACTCAGGGCTTGAGGCGTAGATCTTAGGACCAGCTGCTACAAGCATGGCAGAGGTGTCACTATCACTGGTGACACCCAGAGAGGTGGCGAGGGAGATTGTAATGCAGTGCGCGCAGATAAGCAGCGCAATGGTAAAAAGGAGGCATGGTTTCATAGGTAGGGGCGTTGCCTGGTGGCCTGAATCTACATTTTGTTGCTCCGGGTGTCCCGGGGGTTGGGGGCTGCACCGGGGACTAGTGTGTGAGCGGTGCTGGCTCCTGCACAGTGACATGGCATGGCCACTAGAGATGTGCACCGGAAATTTTTCGGGTTTTGTGTTTTGGTTTTGGGTTCGGTTCCGCGGCCGTGTTTTGGGTTCGAACGCGTTTTGGCTAAACCTCACCGAATTTTTTTTGTCGGATTCGGGTGTGTTTTGGATTCGGGTGTTTTTTTCAAAAAACCCTAAAAAACAGCTTAAATCATAGAATTTGGGAGTCATTTTGATCCCAAAGTATTATTAACCTCAATAACCATAATTTCAACTCATTTTCAGTCTATTCTTAACACCTCACACCTCACAATATTATTTTTAGTCCTAAAATTTGCACCGAGGTCGCTGGATGACTAAGCTCAGTGACCCAAGTGGCCGACACAAACACCTGGCCCATCTAGGAGTGGCACTGCAGTGTCACGCATGATGGCCCTTCCAAAAAACACTCCCCAAACAGCACATGACGCAAAGAAAAAAAGAGGCGCAATGAGGTAGCTGTGTGACTAAGCTCAGCGACCCAAGTGGCCGACACAAACACCTGGCCCATCTAGGAGTGGCACTGCAGTGTCACGCAGGATGGCCCTTCCAAAAAACACTCCCCAAACAGCACATGACGCAAAGAAAAAAAGAGGCGCAATGAGGTAGCTGTGTGACTAAGCTCAGCGACCCAAGTGGCCGACACAAACACCTGGCCCATCTAGGAGTGGCACTGCAGTGTCACGCAGGATGGCCCTTCCAAAAACACTCCCCAAACAGCACATGACGCAAAGAAAAAAAGAGGCGCAATGAGGTAGCTGTGTGACTAAGCTCAGCGACCCAAGTGGCCGACACAAACACCTGGCCCATCTAGGAGTGGCACTGCAGTGTCACGCAGGATGGCCCTTCCAAAAAACACTCCCCAAACAGCACATGACGCAAAGAAAAAAAGAGGCGCAATGAGGTAGCTGTGTGACTAAGCTCAGCGACCCAAGTGGACGACACAAACACCTGGCCCATCTAGGAGTGTCACTGCAGTGTCACGCAGGATTGCCCTTCCAAAAAACACTCCCCAAACAGCACATGACGCAAAGAAAAAAAGAGGCGCAATGAGGTAGCTGTGTGACTAAGCTCAGCGACCCAAGTGGCCGACACAAACACCTGGCCCATCTAGGAGTGGCACTGCAGTGTCACGCAGGATGGCCCTTCCAAAAAACACTCCCCAAACAGCACATGATGCAAAGAAAAATAAAAGAAAAAAGAGGTGCAAGGTGGAATTGCCTTGGGCCCTCCCACCCACCCTTATGTTGTATAAACAGGACATGCACACTTTAACCAACCCATCATTTCAGTGACAGGGTCTGCCACACGACTGTGACTGAAATGACGGGTTGGTTTGGACCCCCACCAAAAAAGAAGCAATTAATCTCTCCTTGCACAAACTGGCTCTATAGAGGCAAGATGTCCACCTCATCATCATCCTTCGATTCATCACCGTGTACATCCCCCTCCTCACAGATTATCAATTCGTCCCCACTGGAATCCACCATCTCAGCTCCCTGTGTACTTTGTGGAGGCAATTGCTGCTGGTCAATGTCTCCACGGAGAAATTGATTATAATTCATTTTAATGAACATCATCTTCTCCACATTTTCTGGAAGTAACCTCGTACGCCGATTGCTGACAAGGTGAGCGGCGGCACTAAACACTCTTTCGGAGTACACACTTGTGGGAGGGCAACTTAGGTAGAATAAAGCCAGTTTGTGCAAGGGCCTCCAAATTGCCTCTTTTTCCTGCCAGTATACGTACGGACTGTCTGACGTGCCTAATTGGATGCGGTCACTCATATAATCCTCCACCATTCTTTCAATGGTGAGAGAATCATATGCAGTGACAGTAGACGACATGTCCGTAATCGTTGGCAGGTCCTTCAGTCCGGACCAGATGTCAGCATCAGCAGTCGCTCCAGACTGCCCTGCATCACCGCCAGCGGGTGGGCTCGGAATTCTGAGCCTTTTCCTCGCACCCCCAATTGCGGGAGAATGTGAAGGAGGAGCTGTTGACCGATCAAGTTCCGCTTGACTTGATAATTTTCTCACCAGCAGGTCTTTGAACCCCTGCAGACTTGTGTCTGCCGGAAAGAGAGATACAACGTAGGTTTTAAATCTAGGATCGAGCACGGTGGCCAAAATGTAGTGCTCTGATTTCAACAGATTGACCACCCGTGAATCCTGGTTAAGCGAATGAAGGGCTCCATCCACAAGTCCCACATGCCTAGCGGAATCGCTCTGTCTTAGCTCCTCCTTCAATGTCTCCAGCTTCTTCTGCAAAAGCCTGATGACGGGAATGACCTGACTCAGGCTGGCAGTGTCTGAACTGACTTCACGTGTGGCAAGTTCAAAAGGTTGCAGAACCTTGCACAACGTTGAAATCATTCTCCACTGCGCTTGAGACAGGTGCATTCCACCTCCTATATCGTGGTCAGATGTATAGGCTTGAATGGCCTTTTGCTGCTCCTCCATCCTCTGAAGCATATAGAGGGTTGAATTCCACCTCGTTACCACTTCTTGCTTCAGATGATGGCAGGGCAGGTTCAGGCGTTTTTGGTGTTGCTCCAGTCTTCTGTACGTGGTGCCTGTACGCCGAAAGTGTCCCGCAATTCTTGTGGCCACCGACAGCATCTCTTGCACGCCCCTGTCGTTTTTTAAATAATTCTGCACCACCAAATTCAAGGTATGTGCAAAACATGGGACGTGCTGGAATTTGCCCAGATATAATGCACGCACAATATTGCTGGCGTTGTCCGATGCCACAAATCCACAGGAGAGTCCAATTGGGGTAAGCCATTCTGTGATGATCTTCCTCAGTTGCCGTAAGAGGTTTTCAGCTGTGTGCGTATTCTGGAAAGCGGTGATACAAAGCGTAGCCTGCCTAGGAAAGAGTTGGCGTTTGCGAGATGCTGCTACTGGTGCCGCCGCTGTTGTTCTTGCGGCGGGAGTCAATACATCTACCCAGTGGGCTGTCACAGTCATATAGTCCTGAGTCTGCCCTGCTCCACTTGTCCACATGTCCGTGGTTAAGTGGACATTGGGTACAACTGCATTTTTTAGGACACTGGTGAGTCTTTTTCTGAGGTCTGTGTACATTTTCGGTATCGCCTGCCTAGAGAAATGGAACCTAGATGGTATTTGGTACCGGGGACACAGTACCTCAATCAAGTCTATAGTTGGCTCTGAAGTAATGATGGATACCGGAACCACGTTTCTCACTGCCCAGGAAGCCAAGGCCTCAGTTATCCGCTTTGCAGCAGGATGACTGCTGTGATATTTCATCTTCCTTGCAAAGGACTGTTGGACAGTCAATTGCTTGGTGGAAGTAGTAAAAGTGGTCTTACGACTTCCCCTCTGGGATGACCATCGACTCCCAGCAGCAACAACAGCAGCGCCAGCAGCAGTAGGCGTTACACTCAAGGATGCATCGGAGGAATCCCAGGCAGGAGAGAACTCGTCAGAATTGCCAGTGACATGGCCTGCAGGACTATTGGCATTCCTGGGGAAGGAGGAAATTGACACTGAGGGAGTTGGTGGGGTGGTTTGCGTGAGCTTGGTTACAAGAGGAAGGGATTTACTGGTCAGTGGACTGCTTCCGCTGTCGCCCAAAGTTTTTGAACTTGTCACTGACTTATGATGAATGCGCTGCAGGTGACGTATAAGGGAGGATGTTCCGAGGTGGTTAACGTCCTTACCCCTACTTATTACAGCTTGACAAAGGCAACACACGGCTTGACACCTGTTGTCCGCATTTCTGTTGAAATACTTCCACACCGAAGAGCTGATTTTTTTGGTATTTTCACCAGGCATGTCAATGGCCATATTCCTCCCACGGACAACAGGTGTCTCGCCGGGTGCCTGACTTAAACAAACCAACTCACCATCAGAATCCTCCTTGTCAATTTCCTCCCCAGCGCCAGCAACACCCATATCCTCCTCATCCTGGTGTACTTCAACACTGACATCTTCAATCTGACTATCAGGAACTGGACTGCGGGTGCTCCTTCCAGCACTTGCAGGGGGCATGCAAATGGTGGAAGGTGCATGCTCTTCACGTCCAGTGTTGGGAAGGTCAGGCATCGCAACCGACACAATTGGACTCTCCTTGTGGATTTGTGATTTTGAAGAACGCACAGTTCTTTGCTGTGCTTTTGCCAGCTTAAGTCTTTTCATTTTTCTAGCGAGAGGCTGAGTGCTTCCATCCTCATGTGAAGCTGAACCACTAGCCATGAACATAGGCCAGGGCCTCAGCCGTTCCTTGCCACTCCGTGTGGTAAATGGCATATTGGCAAGTTTACGCTTCTCCTCCGACGATTTTTATTTAGATTTTTGAGTCCTTTTTTTACTGATCTTTTGTGTTTTGGATTTTACATGCTCTGTACTATGACATTGGGCATCGGCCTTGGCAGACGACGTTGATGGAATTTCATCGTCTCGGCCATGACTAGTGGCAGCAGCTTCAGCACGAGGTGGAAGTGGATCTTGATCTTTCCCTATTTTTGGAACCTCAACATTTTTGTTCTCCATATTTTAATAGGCACAACTAAAAGGCACCTCAGGTAAACAATGGAGATGGATGGATACTAGTATACTTATGGATGACGAGTGACTGACGACACAGAGGTAGCTACAGCCGTGGACTACCGTACTGCGTCTGCTAGTATAGAGATGATAATTAATGATATAAAAAAAATATATATATAACTACTGTAGGTATATATAATATAATGACGGACCTGGTGGACACTGTCAGCAGACTGCTAAACTACTAGTATGAAGAAGATAGAAAAAAACTTCCACCACAGGTAGGTAGGTATACAATTATGGACGAGCACTGACGACACAGAGATAGCCACAGCCGTGGACTACCGTACTGCGTCTGCTAGTATAGAGATGATAATTAATGATATAAAAAAAAATATATATAACTACTGTAGGTATATATAATATAATGACGGACCTGGTGGACACTGTCAGCAGACTGCTAAACTACTAGTATGAAGAAGATAGAAAAAAAAACCCACCACAGTTAGGTATACAATTATGGACGAGTGACGACACAGAGGTAGGTACAGCCGTGAACTACCGTACTGCGTCTGCTAGTATAGATAATATACTAAATATATTACTACTGTAGGTATATAATATAATGACGGACCTGGTGGACACTGTCAGCAGACTCCTAAACTACTAGTATGAAGAAGATAGAAAAAAAAAACCCACCACAGGTAGGTATACAATTATGGACGAGCACTGACGACACAGAGGTAGGTACAGCCGTGGACTACCGTACTGCGTCTGCTAGTATAGATAATATAATAAATATATTACTACTGTAGGTATATAATATAATGACGGACCTGGTGGACACTGTCAGCAGACTGCTAAACTACTAGTATGAAGAAGATAAAAAAAAAACCCACCACAGGTAGGTAGGTATACAATTATGGACGAGCACTGACGACACAGAGATAGCCACAGCCGTGGACTACCGTACTGCGTCTGCTAGTATAGATAATATAATAAATATATTACTACTGTAGGTATATAATATAATGATGGACCTGGTGGACACTGTCAGTAGACTCCTAAACTACTAGTATGAAGAAGATAGAAAAAAAAAACCCACCACAGGTAGGTAGGTATACAATTATGGACGAGCACTGACGACACAGAGATAGCCACAGCCGTGGACTACCGTACTGCGTCTGCTAATATAGAGATGATAAAGATGAAAAAAAAAATATAACACTACTGCAGATAAATATTTATATAATATATGTATGACGGACCTGCTGGACACTGTCAGCAGAATGCGTTTATAGAATAAAAAAAAAACACCACAGGAGTGTTTAACTTTTTCAGGCAGACAATATACTGGTGGTCACACTGGCAGCAAAAGTGTTCACTGTACTCCTGCTATAACTGCTCCCCAGTCTCCCCCACAATTAAGCTGTGTGAGCAGTGAGCACTCAGCACAGTCAGATATACATAGATGATATATCATGCAGCACACTGAGGCTGAGCACAGATATGGTATGTGTATCGTTTTTTTTCAGGCAGAGAACGGATTATAAATAATAAAACTGGTGGTCACTATCAGCAAAACTCTACACTACTGAGTACTCCTGACAAGTTCAACTGCTCCCCAAATTAGTAGTAATTCAAATGTCACTCGTCTCTATCTTCTAATCTAAACGGAGAGGACGCCAGCCACGTCCTCTCCCTATCAATCTCAATGCATGTGTGAAAATGGCGGCGACGCGCGGCTCCTTATATAGAATCCAAGTCTCGTGAGAATCCGACAGCGGGATGATGACGTTCGGGCGCGCTCGGGTTAACCGAGCAAGGCGGGAGGATCCGAGTCTGCTCGGACCCGTGCAAAAAAGGGTGAAGTTCGGGCGGGTTCGGATTCCGAGGAACCGAACCCGCTCATCTCTTATGGCCACCCAGCATGACGCCTCCCTTCTTGACCATGCTGTAATTGCAGTCGCACTGCAGTTCAGCGTGATCATAAAAAATGGTGTAGCCTCCTGCTGGTGCAGACTGTATGTGCGCGCAGGAAGCCGCCACCATTTTTGTGATCACAGCGGCTGAATGTGATGTCATACAGCCGCTGTGACCACGCCCCCTGTGTCTCCTCCATTGCAGACCCCATTTTGAAGCCTTGCCCCCGCACCGCTCCATCCCTGACTTGGAAATGGAGTGTTGCTGACCCCCCTCTCCCCCCCTGCCCCGATTGACAGGCAGAGGCGATCGCATTCTCTGCGGGGTGCCGCAGAAAATGCAGGCACATGCGTATGCTCTTAGCAATTTTTGCAGTTGGATCACTTATTGTGATTGCAATCCAACCTGAATCAGGCCCTATTACCTATCACAATGCGCTGCGGGCAGTACAAAATTGGTTTAATATAGGAGAAAAACCCCCAGACCTGTGCTCCTTAACTGTACCTGGTGGCTAGTGGAGCGGCTGCCCAGTAATCAGTGTCCACGCCAGTGCGCACACGGTCCACCCCCTACGGCCACGCTCCCCTTCATCAGCGGCCTCGTGATCCGGAAGGGCGGTGTGTGTGTGACTGACCTTAGGAAGAAACCGGAGCCTCCGCTGCAGTGACCCAGCAACCAGGGCACGGGAGTATACAGCGCCGCTGGGAGTGATGAAGCTGCAGTAAAGATGTCTATTAGACCTAGCCTGCTGCAGCCCTTGTAGATTCTCATAAAACAAGTTCTTCTTTTCTTGTCAAAATGAATAGCTAAGAATAGGCTGCCTGAGGCAGGCCCCTGTTAAGTGGCCTGCTACTGAAGGCACCAACTACAAACTGAGCTCCCTGTTCATGGAAGCGGGGTTATAGAGGAGGATGCACTGAGCATCTTGGGAACAGTCAAAAGCTTTGAGCCGGTTGGTGCCTCAGATCAAGATCCTACTCTACACCCCAATGTGAATCCTTGTGGAGTCCTGTGTACCCCACAGAAGAAATTAATGTGTCACACCCATTGGCAGCAACCTTAGAATAGCTGCTGATGGGCACAATTGAGAAAGGAAGGGGGGGGGGGGGACATTTGAATCCAGCACATAGATGCAATTCAAATATGTAATTTGTACCTTCCTATTTTAAAATATAATGGATGAACTTCACCCTGTGAGAACAATCTTCATGATCAAGAGATCTCATATGCAAAATAAGTATGAGTTGGGATAGGGCTGGGGAGGGTGGCTGCTCGGCCCCTCCCCCGTCAAGTTAAGGAGATTCAACTGAGGAAGCACAAGGGAACTCTCGTCTGGGGACAACAACTGCAGGGAGACCACATCTTTTCAGATGAACATGGGAGGGCGGAAGGCTGCCTAATACTGAAGCACCATCAAATATCAAACCATATGCAACAACTAGTACAAGCATTCCTGGGGGAAGGTCTGCAGCAGACGGATTTGCATACGGTGATGTCATCCAAGCAGTGGGCCAAAGTTGGCTGGAACCCTCATTTGCATATGAAAATAGAAAAGGGGCATGCAGGGCATGGCGGCCTTTTGCGGTGCTTGGATGACCCCTAGTTCGCATTAAACACCCCCACCCTCCTTTGGTGTGGGGCTCATGTTGGCTATGCCCCAGCCCCTGAAGCATTCAAGCTGATTTCTTGCAGCAGCTGGGCACTGTAACAGCTCCAGAGCTGCTCTGTAAGGCAACTAAAAGGGTGTGGGCCCTGCAGCACTACCTGTAGTTCGCATTGTGTGTTGGAAGGCACAAAGTAAGCAGACGGGAGAAGTCAGGATAGTGCGCAAGGGCATAGAAGGCAGTGGCTCCAGAAAAGAGAAGTGGAAACAGACAGCAAACTAGGCTGGAGAGAGACCTGAGACAAAGAGATCTGAATTATACGAGAGCCGACCAGGGGAAACACAAATTATGCAATCAAGTTTCCCACATTTGGGGAAATCGCAGGAGCAGCACACCCAGAGTGCAATGGGTGAGCCTTGCCCTTGGAGAAGCACCTTCATGATCATAGTATCTCACCTGGCAGGTAAGTAGGAGTTGGGCTAGAGCTGGGGAGGGTCACTGCTCGGGCACCCCCCTGTCAAGTGAAGGAGATCCAACTGAGGCAGCACAAGGGTACTCTCGAAAGAAGAACAAGGCTAGAGGAATATATGAGACAAAGAAATCTGACTTTTACCAGAGCTGACCAGAGGAAAACACAAACACAGTCCCCCACTACCACAAAAAATGCAGGCGAGTTTCCCACATTTGGGGAAATCACAGGGGTCAGCATACCCAGAATGCAATGAATGAACCTCACCCTGGGAGAACAATCTTCATGACCATGGTATCTCCTATGCAAAATAAGTATGATTTGGGATAGGGCTGGGGAGGGCCGCTGCTCAGGCACATCTCTGTCAAGTAAAGGAGATTCAACTGAGGCAGCACAAGGGAACTCTCATCTGGGGACAACAACTGCAGGGAGAACACATATTTTCAGATGAACATGGGAGGGAAGAAGGGAATTCCACATCCTGATTGCCCTAACAGTGAAGAAACCTTTCCTCCATTGCGTTCTGAACTTTCCTCCAGTCGCAGCGAGTGACCACGTGTTCTTTTAATAAATAATTCCTCTGATAACTCTTTGTTATGTATCTTTACATATTTGAAGATATTAATAATATCTCCTCTTAGGCACCTCTTTTCTAGTGTATAAATATTCAGCCTAGTAAGTCTTTCCTTATAGTCCAGTACTTTAAGGCCTTTAATCAATTTAGTCTTCAGGATCTCTGACACTTCCATGAGCAGCAGAGTAGTGCAATGGAAGCATGCTGGGCCCATAACCCAGAGGTCGATTGATCGAAACTATCCTCTGCTATGTGCATTTTTTTTTTTATAATTAAAGTAATCAAAAACTGGGATTGATATTTTGGCACTTTTATTTTTACTTAAAGTACAATAACTTTTATCATTTTAATTTGTTTTAATAGTATATTGACAGCATTGTTTTCTTTAAAAAATCCACTTAATTTTCTTTACCCTATTACTGAAATGGTAATTGACAAAAACAAACTACATTGTCACCAGAAGAGCAATGCAAAATGTACAAGTGATATATGAAAATCATCTTCCATCTTGAATTTCAATGATGCATTGGGACAACAATTTGTGAGAAACATCTTCACCCATAAAGAAAGATTTTCTTAATTCCTTACCTGTGTGCTGATTAGATATCACCTTGTTTTCACATTAAACAGACTTCCCCATGAGGAAGCAGCAAGGATGCAGTGACGTTTCCTGGTGTCAACCTGTATTATTTCAGTAGACATTGAAATGAGGATGCATCTTTGATGCCTTTCCAATGAAGCAAGTTTAATTCAGTAATAGGTGAAAAACCATTCCTACAAAGGTGTTAATCAGAGACTTGGCTTTGTGGACACTTTTCAGAGAGCAAATTTGTTAGCATAAACATAAAATCAGAAAATGAAGAGCTGTTTAATCACTCAATTGGACTTTTCTGCCAGCATAATTTTTTTTCTCTGCAACTCACTGCTAAATTGTGCTTCCTAGCTGTTTTTTTATAAAATCACTTAATCAAATCTAACTCTGATTACATCAGAGAAGGCCAGGTACCCTACACCATAAGGGGGGTTTTTGAAATTTTGACTTGTCTACTTAAAGATCACCAAAATCTGATTACAAGTTCAATTACATCCCTGGGTGGGATTGAACCACCAACCTTTTGGTTAATAGCCAAACATGCTAACCGATTGCGCCACAGAGACACCTTGCGAAAGTCAATACTGACAAAGGCTAATAAGCATTCATCTAGAACGTTTCCTAGAAAAACTTTAAAAAGTCAATAATCTGGAGAATTTTTGTAAGAAACACATTGGTACTTTCCCATGATGAGTGAGTGCTTCAGGATTTCTTGCACTTACATGGGCTATTAACCAAAAGGTTGGTGGTTCAATCCCACCCAGGGATGTAATTGACCTTGTCATCAGATTTTGGTGATCTTTAAGTAGACAAGTCAAAATTTCAAACCCCCTCTTATGGTGTAGGGTACCTGGCCTTCTCTGACGTAATCAGAGTTAGATTTAATTAAGTGATTTTATAAAAAACAGCTAGGAAGCACAATTTAGCAGTGGGTTGCAGAGAAAAAAATAACATTTTAAACCTACCGGTAATTTTTTTTTCTCGTAGTCCGTAGAGGATGATGGGGACTCCGTAAGGACCATGGGGGATAGACGGGCTCCGCAGCAGACATGGGCACTTTAAGAAAGACTTTAGATCTGGGTGTGCACTGGCTCCTCCCTCTATGCCCCTCCTCCATACCTCAGTTAGAGAAACTGTGCCCAGAGGAGACGGACAGTACGAGGAAAGGATTTTTGTTAATCCAAGGTCAAGATTCATACCAGCCACACCAATCACACCGTATAACTTGTGATATACTACCCAGTTAACAGTATGAAAACAACATAGCATCAGTCCAAGACCGATGAAAACTAACATATAACCCTTATGTAAGCAATAACTATATACAAGTCTTGCAGAAGTAGACCGCACTTGGGACGGGCACCCAGCATCCTCTACGGACTACGAGAAAAAGATTTACCGGTAGGTTTAAAATCTTATTTTCTCTTACGTCCTAGAGGATGCTGGGGACTCCGTAAGGACCATGGGGATAATACCAAAGCTCCCAAACGGGCAGGAGAGTGCGGATGACTTTGCAGCACCGATTGAGCAAACAGGAGGTCCTCCTCAGCCAGGGTATCAAACTTATAGAACTTTGCAAAGGTGTTTGAACCAATTTTGACCCACTGCTTGGATGACATCACCATATGCAAATCCATCTGCGGCAGGCCTTCCCCCAGGAATGCTTGCACTAGTTGTTGCATTTGGTTTGTTGTTTGGGGGTGCTTCAGTATTAGGCAGCCTTCTGCCCTCCCATGTTCATCTGAAAATATGTGTTCTCCCTGCAGTTGTTGTCCCCAGATGAGAGTTCCCTTGTGCTGCCTCAGTTGAATCTCCTTTACTTGACAGAGATGTGCCTGAGCAGCGGCCCTCCCCAGCCCTATCCCAAATCATACTTATTTTGCATAGGAGATACCATGGTCATGAAGATTGTTCTCCCAGGGTTAGGTTAATTCATTGCATTCTGGGTATGCTGACCCCTGTGATTTCCCCAAATGTGGGAAACTCAACTGCATTATTTGTGGTAGTGGGGGACTGTGTTTGTGCTTTCCTCTGGTCAGCTCTGGTAAAAGTCAGATTTCTTTGTCTCAGATCTTCCTCTAGCCTTGTTCTTCTTTCGAGAGTTCCCTTGTGCTGCCTCAGTTGGATCTCCTTCACTTGACAGGGGGGTGCCCGAGCAGCGACCCTCCCCAGCTCTAGCCCAACTCCTACTTACCTGCCAGGTGAGATACTATGATCATGAAGATGCTTCTCCCAGGGCAAGGCTCACCCATTGCACTCTGGGTGTGCTGCCCCTGCGATTTCCCCAAATGTGGGAAACTTGACTGCATAATTTGTGTTTCCCCTGGTCGGCTCTCATATAATTCAGATCTCTTTGTCTCAGGTCTCTCTCCAGCCTAGTTTGCTGTCTGTTTCCACTTCTTTTTTCTTGAGCCCCTCCCTTCTATACCCTTGTGCACTATCCTGACTTCTCCCGTCTGCTTACTTTGTGCCTTCCAACGCACAATACAAACTACAGGTAGTGCTGCAGGGCCCACACCCTTTTACTTGCTTTACAGAGCAGCTCTGGAGCTGTTACAGTGCCCAGCTGCTGCAAGAAATCAGCTTGAATGCTTCAGGGGCTGGGGCATAGCCAACATGAGCCCCACACCGAAGGAGGGTGGAGGTGTTTAATGCGAACTAGGGGTCATCCAAGCGCCGCAAAAGGCCGCCATGCCCTGCACACCCCTTTATTCTTTTCATATGCAGACGAGGGTTGAAGCCAACTTTGACCCACTGCTTGGATGACATCACCATATTCAAATCCATCTGCTGCAGGCCTTCCCCCAGGAATGCTTGCACTAGTTGTTGCATTTGGTTTGTTGTTTGGGGGTGCTTCAGTATTAGGCAGCCTTCTGCCCTCCCATGTTCATCTGAAAATATGTGTTCTCCCTGCAGTTGTTGTCCCCAGATGAGAGTTCCCTTGTGCTGCCTCAGTTGAATCTCCTTTACTTGACAGAGATGTGCCTGAGCAGCGGCCCTCCCCAGCCCTATCCCAAATCATACTTATTTTGCATAGGAGATACCATGGTCATGAAGATTGTTCTCCCAGGGTTAGGTTCATTCATTGCATTCTGGGTATGCTGACCCCTGTGATTTCCCCAAATGTGGGAAACTCAACTGCATTATTTGTGGTAGTGGGGGACTGTGTTTGTGCTTTCCTCTGGTCAGCTCTGGTAAAAGTCAGATTTCTTTGTCTCAGATCTTCCTCTAGCCTTGTTCTTCTTTCGAGAGTTCCCTTTTGCTGCCTCAGTTGGATCTCCTTCACTTGACAGGGGGGTGCCCGAGCAGCGACCCTCGCCAGCTCTAGCCCAACTCCTACTTACCTGCCAGGTGAGATACTATGATCATGAAGATGCTTCTCCCAGGGCAAGGCTCACCCATTGCACTCTGGCTGTGCTGCCCCTGCGATTTCCCCAAATGTGGGAAACTTGACTGCATAATTTGTGTTTCCCCTGGTCGGCTCTCATATAATTCAGATCTCTTTGTCTCAGGTCTCTCTCCAGCCTAGTTTGCTGTCTGTTTCCACTTCTTTTTTCTTGAGCCCCTCCCTTCTATACCCTTGTGCACTATCCTGACTTCTCCCATCTGCTTACTTTGTGCCTTCCAACGCACAATGCAAACTACAGGTAGTGCTGCAGGGCCCACACCCTTTTACTTGCTTTACAGAGCAGCTCTGGAGCTGTTACAGTGCCCAGCTGCTGCAAGAAATCAGCTTGAATGCTTCAGGGGCTGGGGCATAGCCAACATGAGCCCCACACCGAAGGAGGGTGGAGGTGTTTAATGCGAGCTAGGGGTCATCCAAGCGCCGCAAAAGGCCGCCATGCCCTGCACACCCCTTTTTTCTTTTCATATGCAGACGAGGGTTGAAGCCAACTTTGACCCACTGCTTGGATGACATCACCATATGCAAATCCATCTGCTGCAGGCCTTCCCCCAGGAATGCTTGCACTAGTAGTTGCATTTGGTTCGTTGTTTGGGGGTGCTTCAGTTTTAGGCAGCCTTCTGCCCTCCCATGTTCATCTGAAAATATGTGTTCTCCCTGCAGTTGTTGTCCCCAGATGAGAGTTCCCTTGTGCTGCCTCAGTTGAATCTCCTTTACTTGACAGAGATGTGCCTGAGCAGCGGCCCTCCCCAGCCCTATCCCAAATCATACTTATTTTGCATAGGAGATACCTTGGTCATGAAGATTGTTCTCCCAGGGTGAGGTTCATTCATTGCATTCTGGGTATGCTGACCCCTGTGATTTCCCCAAATGTGGGAAACTCGACTGCATTATTTGTGGTAGTGGGGGACTGTGTTTGTGCTTTCCTCTGGTCAGCTCTGGTAAAAGTCAGATTTCTTTGTCTCAGATCTTCCTCTAGCCTTGTTCTTCTTTCGAGAGTTCCCTTGTGCTGCCTCAGTTGGATCTCCTTCACTTGACAGGGGGTGCCCAAGCAGCAATCCTCCACAGCTCTAGCCCAACTCCTACTTACCTGCCAGGTGAGATACTATGATCTTCACTGTTAGGGCAATCAGGATGTGGAATTCCCTGCCAGGGAAGGTGGTAATGGCGGACTCTGTAATTGGATTTAAAAAAGGAATGGATACATTTCTGAATGAAAAAGCTATCCAAGGTTATAATACTTAAAATATCAACATGGTTAATCCGGGGGTAACATGAGTTGTAGTAGTTAACTAGTCATAAAACATTATTCAGCAAGTATGTAGAATCATCACAACTTAAAACAGGTTGAACACGATGGGCAATTTGCCTCTTTTCAACCTCAAAAACTATATTACTATATGTTACTATATTACTATGTTACTGTAGTATACAGAACACCACAATGTAATGAGCAGTGATAGTGAGCACTGATGAGGATACTAGAACTGACACTGAGCAGCAAGATGCAGCACTGGACTATTAGTAATGTACTGTAGTATGCTGAGCACCACAATGCAGCACAAGACAATGAGCAGTGATACTGAGCACTGATGAGGATACTACTGAGAACTGACACTGAGCAGGAGAGACACACTACTAGTATTACTGAGCAGCAATAAGTAACCACTGATACTGAGCACTGATATTGAGATTTCCACTGAGAGAACATAGCCACGTCCTCTCCGCTCCCTCTTCAATGCACGAGTAAAAATGGCGGCAACGCGCAGCTCTTTATATGAAATCCGAATCTCGCGAGAATCCGACAGCGGGATGATGACATTTTCCCTTGTTCAGGTTTTCCGAGTCAGGCGGGAACAACCGAGCCTGCCTCGGACCAGTGTAAACCACGTGGAGTTCGTGGGGAATTCGGTTCTCGGAGAACCGAACCCGCTCCTCTCTACCTTATACCCATATATTTTTTTATTTTCAATCTAAGCCCCTGCAGTTTTCTGTAAGCATCTGCTTCGCTATGATGATCAACAAGTCACAAGGGCAAACACTCAGGGCTTGAGGCGTAGATCTTAGGACCAGCTGCTACAAGCATGGCAGAGGTGTCACTATCACTGGTGACACCCAGAGAGGTGGCGAAGGAGATTGTAATGCAGTGCGCGCAGATAAGCAGCGCAATGGTAAAAAGGAGGCATGGTTTCATAGGTAGGGGTGTGGCCTGGTGGCCTGAATCTACATTTTGTTGCTCCGGGTGTCCCGGGGGTTGGGGGCTGCACCCGGGGACTAGTGTGTGAGCGGTGCTGGCTCCTGCACAGTGACAGGACATGGCCACCCAGCATGACGCCTCCCTTCTTGACCAATCTGTAATTGCAGTCGCACTGCAGTTCAGCGTGATCATAAAAAATGGTGTAGCCTCCTGCTGGTGCAGACTGTATGTGCGCGCAGGAAGCCGCCACCATTTTTGTGATCACAGCGGCTGAATGTGATGTCATACAGCCGCTGTGACCACGCCCCCTGTGTCTACTCCGTTGCAGACCCCATTTTGAAGCCTTGCCCCCGCACCGCTCCATCCCTGACTTGGAAATGGAGTGTTGCTGACCCCCCTCTCCCCCCCTGCCCCGATTGACAGGCAGAGGCGATCGCATTCTCTGCGGGGTGCCGCAGAAAATGCAGGCACATGCGTATGCTCTTAGCAATTTTTGCAGTTGGATCGCTTACTGTGATTGCAATCCAACCTGAATCAGGCCCTATTACCTATCACAATGCGCTGCGGGCAGTACAAAATTGGTTTAATATGGGAGAAAAAACCCCAGACCTGTGCTCCTTAACTGTACCTGGTGGCTCGTGGAGCGGCTGCCCAGTAATCAGTGTCCACGCCAGTGCGCACACGGTCCACCCCCTACGGCCACGCTCCCCTTCATCAGCGGCCTCGTGATCCGGAAGGGCGGTGCGTGTGTGACTGACCTTAGGAAGAAACCGGAGCCTCCGCTGCAGTGACCCAGCAACCAGGGCACGGGAGTATACAGCGCCGCTGGGAGTGATGAAGCTGCAGTAAAGATGTCTATTAGACCTAGCCTGCTGCAGCCCTTGTAGATTCTCATAAAAAAAGTTCTTATTTTCTTGTCAAAATTAATAGCTAAGAATAGGCTGCCTGAGGCAGGCCCCTGTTAAGTGGCCTGCTACTGAAGGCACCAACTACAAACTGAGCTCCCTGTTCATGGAAGCGGGGTTATAGAGGAGAATGCGCTGAGCATCTTGGGAACAGTCAAAAGCTTTGAGCCGGTTGGTGCCTCAGATCAAGATCCTACTCTACACCCCAATGTGAATCCTTGTGGAGTCCAGTGTACCCCACAGAAGAAATTAATGTGTCACACCCATTGGCAGCAACCTTAGAATAGCTGCTGACGGGCACAATTGAGAAAGGAAGGGGGGGGGACATTTGAATCCAGCACATAGATGCAATTCAAATATGTAATTTGAACCTTCCTATTTTAAAATATAATGGATGAACTTCACCCTGTGATAACAATCTTCATGATATAGAGATCTCATATGCAAAATAAGTATGAGTTGGGATAGGGCTGGGGAGGGTGGCTGCTCGGGCAAGCCCCTCCCCCGTCAAGTTAAGGAGATTCAACTGAGGAAGCACAAGGGAACTCTCGTCTGGGGACAACAACTGCAGGGAGACCACATTTTTTCAGATGAACATGGGAGGGCGGAAGGCTGCCTAATACTGAAGCACCATCAAATATCAAACCATATGCAATAACTAGTACAAGCATTCCTGGGGGAAGGTCTGCAGGAGACGAATTTGCATACGGTGATGTCATCCAAGCAGTGGGCCAAAGTTGGCTGGAACCCTCATCTGCATATGAAAAGAGAAAAGGGTTATGCAGGGCATGGCAGCCTTTTGCGGCGCTTGGATGACCCCTAGTTCGCATTAAACACCTCCACCCTCCTTCGGTGTGGGGCTCATGTTGGCTATGCCCCAGCCCCTGAAGCATTCAAGCTGATTTCTTGCAGCAGCTGGGCACTGTAACAGCTCCAGAGCTGCTCTGTAAGGCAAATAAAAGGGTGTGGGCCCTGCAGCACTACCTGTAGTTCGCATTGTGCGTTGGAAGGCACAAAGTAAGCAGACGGGAGAAGTCAGGATAGTGCGCAAGGGCATAGAAGGGAGCGGCTCAAGAAAAGAGAAGTGGAAACAGACAGCAAACTAGGCTGGAGAGAGACCTGAGACAAAGAGATCTGAATTATACGAGAGCCGACCAGGGGAAACACAAATTATGCAGTCAAGTTTCCCATATTTGGGGAAATCGCAGGGGCAGCACACCCAGAGTGCAATGGTTGAGCCTTGCCCTGGGAGAAGCACCTTCAAGATCATAGTATCTCACCTGGCAGGTAAGTAGGAGTTGGGCTAGAGCTGGGGAGGGTCGCTGCTCGGGCACCCCCCTGTCAAGTGAAGGAGATCCAACTGAGGCAGCACAATGGAACTCTCGAAAGAAGAACAAGGCTAGAGGAAGATCTGAGACAAAGAAATCTGACTTTTACCAGAGCTGACCAGCGGAAAACACAAACACAGTCCCCAACTACCACAAATAATGCAGGCGAGTTTCGCACATTTGGGTAAATCACAGGGGTCAGCATACCCAGAATGCAATGAATGAACCTCACCCTGGGTGAACAATTTTCATGACCATGGTGTCTCCTATGCAAAATAAGTATGATTTGGGATAGGGCTGGGGAGGGCCGCTGCTCAGGCACATCTCTGTCAAGTAAAGGAGATTCAACTGAGGCAGCACAAGGGAACTCTCATATGGGGACAACAACTGCAGGGAGAACACATATTTTCAGATGAACATGGGAGGGCAGAAGGCTGCCTAATACTGAAGCACCCCCAAACAACAAACCAAATGCAACAACTAGTGCAAGCATTCCTGGGGGAAGGCCTGCAGCAGATGGATTTGCATATGGTGATGTTATCCAAGCAGTGGGTCAAAGTTGGCTTCAACCCTCATCTGCATATGAAAAGAGAAAAGGGGCGTGCAGGGCATGGCGGCCTTTTGCGGTGCTTGGATGACCCCTAGATCGCATTAAACACCCCCACCCTCCTTTGGTGTGGGGCTCATGTTGGCCATGCCCCATCCCATGAAGCATTCAAGCTGATTTCTTGCAGCAGCTGGGCACTGTAACAGCTCCAGAGCTGCTCTGTAAGGCAAGTAAAAGGGTGTGGGCCCTGCAGCACTACCTGTAGTTTGCATTGTGCATTGGAAGGCACAAAGTAAGCAGACGGGAGGAGAAGTCAGGATAGTGCACAAGGGTATAGAAGGGAGGGGCTCAAGAAAAAAGAAGTGGAAACAGAGAGCAAACTAGGCTGGAGAGAGACCTGAGACAAAGAGATCTGAATTATACGAGAGCCGACCAGAGGAAACACAAATTATGCAGTCAAGTGTCCCACATTTGGGGAAATCGTAGGAGCAGCACACCCAGTGTGCAATGGGTGAGCCTTGCCCTGGGAGAAGCACCTTCCTGATTATAGTATCTCACCTGGGTGTGCTGCCCCTGCGATTTCCCCAAATGTGGGAAACTTGACTGCATAATTTATGTTTCCCCTGGTCGGCTCTCATATAATTCAGATCTCTTTGTCTCAGGTCTCTCTCCAGCCTAGTTTGCTGTCTGTTTCCACTTCTTTTTTCTTGAGCCCCTCCCTTCTATACCCTTGTGGACTATCCTGACTTCTCCTCCTGTCTGCTTACTTTGTGCCTTCCAATGCACAATGCAAACTACAGGTAGTGCTGCAGGGCCCACACCCTTTTACTTGCCTTACAGAGCAGCTCTGGAGCTGTTACAGTGCCAAGCTGCTGCAAGAAATCAGCTTGAATGCTTCAGGGGCTGGGGCATGGCCAACATGAGCCCCACACCGAAGGAGGGTGGGGGTGTTTAATGCGAACTAAGGGTCATCCAAGCGCCGCAAAAGGCCGCCATGCCCTGCATACCCCTTTTCTCTTTTCATATGCAGATGAGGGTTCCAGCCAACTTTGGCCCACTGCTTGGATGACATCACTATATGCATATCCGTCTTCTGCAGACCTTCCCCCAGGAATGCTTGTACTAGTTGTTGCATTTGGTTTGTTGTTTGGGGGTGCTTCAGTATTAGGCAGCCTTCTGCCCTCCCATGTTCATCTGAAAATATGTGTTCTCACTGCAGTTGTTGTCCCCAGATGAGAGTTCCCTTGTGCTGCCTCAGTTGAATCTCCTTTACTCTAAAACTTGTAAAACTTAGCAAAAGTGTTTACTAAATAGCTGCTCGGCAAAGTTGCAATGCCGAGACTCCCCGACCAGCTGCCCAGGATGAACCCACCTTTCTAGTAGAATGGGTCTTCACCTAATTCAGTAACGGCAATCCTGCCGTGGAATGAGCATGCTGAATCTTACCACAGATCCAGCGCATAATTGTCTACATGGAAGCAGGACACCCAATCCTGTTGGGAGCATACAGGACAAACAGAGCCTCTGTTTTCCTAATCTGAACCGTTCTGGTGACATAAATTTTCAAAGTTCTGACCACAGCCAGAGACTTTGACTCAACGAAGGTGTCAGTGGCCAAAGGCACCATGTGGAAAGATGAACCACCTTCGGCAGAAATAGTTGACGTGTCCTCAATTCTGCTCTATCTTCATGAAATATCAAATAAAGGCTCTTGTGATACTGCATGGTTTGTACTGTTTTCCATGTGCTCCCAGATCTTTCAAGCAAGAAGCATGGTCAAGAAAGTTCTGTTTGAAAAGAAACAACATTTACTGTCATTGTTATAGAATTTGGGAGAAAAAACAAGAAGAAATCTGCACTGTTGACGCACTGGACAGAATGAATGAATCATAAAATATAACCTTTATTAAGTATGTATTAAAATTGGATAAATATTAATATTATTATCCCAAACTGCAGTGAAACATAAAGGTTAAAATCACAGAACTAACATACATGTGCATAAGAAGAATAAAGAGATGTGAAAAAAAGGTTTAAAAAGCGTGTCCGTGTGTGATTATTTTTGAAGGCACAACCCTGGCGGGGTTGTTTATATAGATATATATGTTGCTAATAATCACTTTCTAGCGTAATGTTATTAAATAGCTGTTAGTATCTATGTCGTCAGGTACCACTGGGTCGTATCCTATATACTCCTGTGGGAAACTTGACTGCATAATTTGTGTTTCCCCTGGTCGGCTCTCGTATAATTCAGATCTCTTTGTCTCAGGTCTCTCTCCAGCCTAGTTTGCTGTCTGTTTCCACTTCTCTTTTCTTGAGCCGCTGCCTTCTATGCCCTTGTGCACTCTCCAGACTTCTCCTGTCTGCTTACTTTGTGCCTTCCAACGCACAATGCAAACTACAGGTAGTGCTGCAGGGCCCACACCCTTTTACTTGCCTTACAGAGCAGCTCTGGAGCTGTTACAGTGCCCAGCTGCAGCAAGAAATCAGCTTGAATGCTTCAGGGGCTGGGGCATAGCCAACATGAGCCCCACACCGACGGAGGGTGGAGGTGTTTAATGCAAACTAGGGGTCAGCCAAGCGCCGCAAAAGGCCGCCATGCCCTGCATGCCCCTTTTCTCTTTTCATATGCAGACGAGGGTTGAAGCCAACTTTGACCCACTGCTTGGATGACATCACCATATGCAAATCCATCTGCGGCAGGCCTTCCCCCAGGAATGCTTGCACTAGTTGTTGCATTTGGTTTGTTGTTTGGGGGTGCTTCAGTATTAGGCAGCCTTCTGCCCTCCCATGTTCATCTGAAAATATGTGTTCTCCCTGCAGTTGTTGTCCCCAGATGAGAGTTCCCTTGTGCTGCCTCAGTTGAATCTCCTTTACTTGACAGAGATGTGCCTGAGCAGCGGCCCTCCCCAGCCCTATCCCAAATCATACTTATTTTGCATAGGAGATACCATGGTCATGAAGATTGTTCTCCCAGGGTTAGGTTCATTCATTGCGTTCTGGGTATGCTGACCTCTGTGATTTCCCCAAATGTGGGAAACTCAACTGCATTATTTGTGGTAGTGGGGGACTGTGTTTGTGCTTTCCTCTGGTCAGCTCTGGTAAAAGTCAGATTTCTTTGTCTCAGATCTTCCTCTAGCCTTGTTCTTCTTTCAAGAGTTCCCTTGTGCTGCCTCAGTTGGATCTCCTTCACTTGACAGGGGGGTGCCCGAGCAGCGACCCTCCCCAGCTCTAGCCCAACTCCTACTTACCTGCCAGGTGAGATACTATGATCATGAAGTTGCTTCTCCCAGGGCAAGGCTCACCCATTGCACTCTGGGTGTGCTGCCCCTGCGATTTCCCCAAATATGGGAAACTTGATTGCATAATTTGTGTTTCCCCTAGTCGGCTCTCATATAATTCAGATCTCTTTGTCTCAGGTCTCTCTCCAGCCTAGTTTGCTGTCTGTTTCCACTTCTTTTTTCTTGAGCCCCTCCCTTCTATACCCTTGTGCACTATCCTGACTTCTCCTCCTGTCTGCTTACTTTGTGCCTTCCGATGCACAATGCAAACTACAGGTAGTGCTGCAGGGCCCACACCCTTTTACTTGCCTTACAGAGCAGCTCTGGAGCTGTTACAGTGCCCAGCTGCTGCAAGAAATCAGCTTGAATGCTTCAGGGGCTGGGGCATAGCCAACATGAGCCCCACACCGACGGAGGGTGGAGGTGTTTAATGCGAACTAAGGGTCATCCAAGCGCCGCAAAAGGCCGCCATGCCCTGCATACCCCTTTTCTCTTTTCATATGCAGATGAGGGTTCCAGCCAACTTTGGCCCACTGCTTGGATGACATCACTGTATGCAAATCCGTCTTCTGCAGACCTTCCCCCAGGAATGCTTGTACTAGTTGTTGCATTTGGTTTGTTGTTTGGGGGTGCTTCAGTATTAGGCAGCCTTCCACCCTCCCATGTTCATCTGAACAGATGTGGTCTCCCTGCAGTTGTTGTCCCCAGACGAGAGTTCCCTTGTGCGTCCTCAGTTGAATCTCCTTAACTTGACGGGGGAGGGGCTGCCCGAGCAGCCACCCTCCCCAGCCCTATCCCAACTCATACTTATTTTGCATATGAGATCTCTTGATCATGAAGATTGTTCTCACAGGGTGAGGTTCATCCATTATATTTTAAAATAGGAAGGTACAAATTACATATTTGAATTGCATCTATGTGCTGGATTCAAATGTCCCCCCCCCCCTTCCTTTCTCAATTGTGCCCGTCAGCAGCTATTCTAAGGTTGCTGCCAATGGGTGTGACACATTAATTTCTTCTGTGGGGTACACTGGACTCCACAAGGATTCACATTGGGGTGTAGAGTAGGATCTTGATCTGAGGCACCAACCGGCTCAAAGCTTTTGACTGTTCCCAAGATGCTCAGCGCATCCTCCTCTATAACCCCGCTTCCATGAACAGGGAGCTCAGTTTGTAGTTGGTGCCTTCAGTAGCAGGCCACTTAACAGGGGCCTGCCTCAGGCAGCCTATTCTTAGCTATTAATTTTGACAAGAAAAGAAGAACTTGTTTTATGAGAATCTACAAGGGCTGCAGCAGGCTAGGTCTAATAGACATCTTTACTGCAGCTTCATCACTCCCAGCGGCGCTGTATACTCCCGTGCCCTGGTTGCTGGGTCACTGCAGCGGAGGCTCCAGTTTCTTCCTAAGGTCAGTCACACACACACCGCCCTTCCGGATCACGAGGCCGCTGATGAAGGGGAGCGTGGCCGTAGGGGGTGGACCGTGTGCGCACTGGCGTGGACACTGATTACTGGGCAGCCGCTCCACTAGCCACCAGGTACAGTTAAGGAGCACAGGTCTGGGAGTTTTACTCCTATATTAACCCAATTTTGTACTGCCCGCAGCGCATTGTGATAGGTAATAGGGCCTGATTCAGGTTGGAATGCAATCACAATAAGCGATCCAACTGCAAAAACAATACAGCTTTTCCTTGCCGATATCTCTCTTTTGCAAAGAGCTAGGCATTGGAAAATTCAGGGCTATAACGTGTAGATGAAGCACTAACAGTAGGCTTTAAAATTTTCATTCTAGTGTCTTTAGTTTGGGAGAAAAATGCAAAGGTACAATACAGCTTTTCCTTGCCGATATCTCTCTTTTGCAAAGAGATAGGCATTGGAAAATTCAGGGCTATAACGTGTAGATGAAGCACTAACAGGAGGCTTTAAAATTTTCATTCTAGTGTCTTTCGTTTGGGAGAAAAATGCAAAGGTACAATACAGCTTTTCCTTGCCAATATCTCTCTTTTGCAAAGAGCTAGGCATTGGAAAATTCAGGGCTATAACGTGCAGATGAAGCACTAACAGGAGGCTTTAAAATTTTCATTCTAGTGTCTTTCGTTTGGGAGAAAAATGCAAAAGTACAATGCAGCTTTTCCTTGCCGATATCTCTCTTTTGCAAAGAGATAGGCATTGGAAAATGCAGGGCTATAACGTGTAGATGAAGCACTAACAGTAGGCTTTAAAATTTTCATTCTAGTGTCTTTAGTTTGGGAGAAAAATGCAAAGGTACAATACAGCTTTTCCTTGCCGATATCTCTCTTTTGCAAAGAGATAGGCATTGGAAAATTCAGGGCTATAACGTGTAGATGAAGCACTAACAGGAGGCTTTAAAATTTTCATTCTAGTGTCTTTCGTTTGGGAGAAAAATGCAAAGGTACAATACAGCTTTTCCTTGCCGATATCTCTCTTTTGCAAAGAGATAGGCATTGGAAAATTCAGGGCTATAACGTGTAGATGAAGCACTAACAGGAGGCTTAAAAATTTTCATTCTAGTGTCCTTCGTTTGGGAGAAAAATGCAAAGGTACAATACAGCTTTTCCTTGCCAATATCTCTCTTTTGCAAAGAGATAGGCATTGGAAAATTCAGGGCTATAACGTGTAGATGAAGCACTAACAGGAGGCTTTAAAATTTTCATTCTAGTGTCTTTCGTTTGGGAGAAAAATGCAAAGGTACAATACAGCTTTTCCTTGCCGATATCTCTCTTTTGCAAAGAGATAGGCATTGGAAAATTCAGGGCTATAACGTGTAGATGAAGCACTAACAGGAGGCTTAAAAATTTTCATTCTAGTGTCCTTCGTTTGGGAGAAAAATGCAAAGGTACAATACAGCTTTTCCTTGCCGATATCTCTCTTTTGCAAAGAGATAGGCATTGGAAAATTCAGGGCTATAACGTGTAGATGAAGCACTAACAGGAGGCTTTAAAATTTTCATTCTAGTGTCCTTCGTTTGGGAGAAAACTGCAAAGGTACAATACAGCTTTTCCTTGCCGATATCTCTCTTTTGCAAAGAGATAGGCATTGGTAAATTCAGGGCTATAACGTGTAGATGAAGCACTAATAGGAGGCTTTAAAATTTTCATTCTAGTGTCCTTCGTTTGGGAGAAAAATGCAAAGGTACAATACAGCTTTTCCTTGCCGATATCTCTCTTTTGCAAAGAGATAGGCATTGGAAAATTCAGGGCTATAACGTGTAGATGAAGCACTAACAGGAGGCTTTAAAATTTTCATTCTAGTGTATTTCGTTTGGGAGAAAAATGCAAAGGTACAATACCGCTTTTCCTTGCCGATATCTCTCTTTTGCAAAGAGCTAGGCATTGGAAAATTCAGGGCTATAACGTGTAGATGAAGCACTAATAGGAGGCTTTAAAATGTTCAATCTAGTGTCCTTCGTTTGGGAGAAAAATGCAAAGGTACAATACAGCTTTTCCTTGCCAATATCTCTCTTTTGCAAAGAGCTAGGCATTGGAAAATTCAGGGCTATAACGTGTAGATGAAGCACTAACAGGAGGCTTTAAAATTTTCATTCTAGTGTCTTTCGTTTGGGAGAAAAATGCAAAAGTACAATGCTGCTTTTCCTTGCCAATATCTCTCTTTTGCAAAGAGATAAGCATTGGAAAATTCAGGGCTATAACGTGTAGATGAAGCACTAACAGGAGGCTTTAAAATTTTCATTCTAGTGTCCTTCGTTTGGGAGAAAAATGCAAAGGTACAATACAGCTTTTCCTTGCCAATATCTCTCTTTTGCAAAGAGATAGGCATTGGAAAATTCAGGGCTATAACGTGTAGATGAAGCACTAACAGGAGGCTTTAAAATTTTCATTCTAGTGTCTTTCGTTTGGGAGAAAAATGCAAAGGTACAATACAGCTTTTCCTTGCCGATATCTCTCTTTTGCAAAGAGATAGGCATTGGAAAATTCAGGGCTATAACGTGTAGATGAAGCACTAACAGGAGGCTTAAAAATTTTCATTCTAGTGTCCTTCGTTTGGGAGAAAAATGCAAAGGTACAATACAGCTTTTCCTTGCCGATATCTCTCTTTTGCAAAGAGATAGGCATTGGAAAATTCAGGGCTATAACGTGTAGATGAAGCACTAACAGGAGGCTTTAAAATTTTCATTCTAGTGTCCTTCGTTTGGGAGAAAACTGCAAAGGTACAATACAGCTTTTCCTTGCCGATATCTCTCTTTTGCAAAGAGATAGGCATTGGTAAATTCAGGGCTATAACGTGTAGATGAAGCACTAATAGGAGGCTTTAAAATTTTCATTCTAGTGTCCTTCGTTTGGGAGAAAAATGCAAAGGTACAATACAGCTTTTCCTTGCCGATATCTCTCTTTTGCAAAGAGATAGGCATTGGAAAATTCTGGGCTATAACGTGTAGATGAAGCACTAACAGGAGGCTTTAAAATTTTCATTCTAGTGTCTTTCGTTTGGGAGAAAAATGCAAAGGTACAATACAGCTTTTCCTTGCCGATATCTCTCTTTTGCAAAGAGCTAGGCATTGGAAAATTCAGGGCTATAACGTGTAGATGAAGCACTAATAGGAGGCTTTAAAATGTTCAATCTAGTGTCCTTCGTTTGGGAGAAAAATGCAAAGGTACAATACAGCTTTTCCTTGCCGATATCTCTCTTTTGCAAAGAGATAGGCATTGGAAAATTCAGGTCTATTACGTGTAGATGAAGCACTAAAAGGAGGCTTTAAAATTTTCATTCTAGTGTCTTTCGTTTGGGAGAAAAATGCAAAAGTACAATGCAGCTTTTCCTTGCCGATATCTCTCTTTTGCAAAGAGATAGGCATTGGAAAATTCAGGGCTATAACGTGTAGTTGAAGCACTAACAGGAGGCTTTAAAATTTTCATTCTAGTGTCTTTCGTTTGGGAGAAAAATGCAAAGGTACAATACAGTTTTTCCTTGCCGATATCTCTCTTTTGCAAAGAGATAGGCATTGGAAAATTCAGGGCTATAACGTGTAGATGAAGCACTAACAGGAGGCTTTAAAATTTTCATTCTAATGTCTTTCGTTTGGGAGAAAAATGCAAAAGTACAATGAAGCTTTTCCTTGCCGATATCTCTCTTTTGCAAAGAGATAGGCATTGAAAAATGCAGGGCTATAACGTGTAGATGAAGCACTAACAGTAGGCTTTAAAATTTTCATTCTAGTGTCTTTCGTTTGGGAGAAAAATGCAAAGGTACAATACAGCATTTCCTTGCCGATATCTCTCTTTTGCAAAGAGATAGGCATAGGAAAATTCAGGGCTATTACGTGTAGATGAAGCACTAAAAGGAGGCTTTAAAATTTTCATTCTAGTGTCTTTCATTTGGGAGAAAAATGCAAAAGTACAATGCAGCTTTTCCTTGCCGATATCTCTCTTTTGCAAAGAGATAGGCATTGGAAAATGCAGGGCTATAACGTGTAGATGAAGCACTAACAGGAGGATTTAACATTTTCATTCTAGTGTCTTTCGTTTGGGAGAAAAATGCAAAGGTACAATACAGCATTTCCTTGCCGATATCTCTCTTTTGCAAAGAGATAGGCATTGGAAAATTCAGGGCTATAACGTGTAGATGAAGCACTAACAGGAGGCTTTAAAATTTTCATTCTAGTGTCCTTCGTTTGGGAGAAAAATGCAATGGTACAAGACAGCTTTTCCTTACCAATATCTCTCTTTTGCAAAGTGCTGCGCATTTGAAAATTCAGGGCTATGTCGTGTAGATGATGGCCTAACAGGAGGCTTTCAAATTTTCTTTCTAGTGTCCTTCGTTTGGGAGAAAAATGCAAAGGTACAAGACAGCTTTTCCTTGCCAATATCTCTCTTTTGCAAAGAGCTAGGCATTGGAAAATTCAGGGCTATAACGTGTAGATGAAGCACTAACAGTAGGCTTTAAAATTTTCATTCTAGTGTCTTTAGTTTGGGAGAAAAATGCAAAGGTACAATACAGCTTTTCCTTGCCGATATCTCTCTTTTGCAAAGAGATAGGCATTGGAAAATTCAGGGCTATAACGTGTAGATGAAGCACTAACAGGAGGCTTTAAAATTTTCATTCTAGTGTCTTTCGTTTGGGAGAAAAATGCAAAGGTACAATACAGCTTTTCCTTGCCGATATCTCTCTTTTGCAAAGAGATAGGCATTGGAAAATTCAGGGCTATAACGTGTAGATGAAGCACTAACAGGAGGCTTAAAAATTTTCATTCTAGTGTCCTTCGTTTGGGAGAAAAATGCAAAGGTACAATACAGCTTTTCCTTGCCAATATCTCTCTTTTGCAAAGAGATAGGCATTGGAAAATTCAGGGCTATAACGTGTAGATGAAGCACTAACAGGAGGCTTTAAAATTTTCATTCTAGTGTCTTTCGTTTGGGAGAAAAATGCAAAGGTACAATACAGCTTTTCCTTGCCGATATCTCTCTTTTGCAAAGAGATAGGCATTGGAAAATTCAGGGCTATAACGTGTAGATGAAGCACTAACAGGAGGCTTAAAAATTTTCATTCTAGTGTCCTTCGTTTGGGAGAAAAATGCAAAGGTACAATACAGCTTTTCCTTGCCGATATCTCTCTTTTGCAAAGAGATAGGCATTGGAAAATTCAGGGCTATAACGTGTAGATGAAGCACTAACAGGAGGCTTTAAAATTTTCATTCTAGTGTCCTTCGTTTGGGAGAAAACTGCAAAGGTACAATACAGCTTTTCCTTGCCGATATCTCTCTTTTGCAAAGAGATAGGCATTGGTAAATTCAGGGCTATAACGTGTAGATGAAGCACTAATAGGAGGCTTTAAAATTTTCATTCTAGTGTCCTTCGTTTGGGAGAAAAATGCAAAGGTACAATACAGCTTTTCCTTGCCGATATCTCTCTTTTGCAAAGAGATAGGCATTGGAAAATTCAGGGCTATAACGTGTAGATGAAGCACTAACAGGAGGCTTTAAAATTTTCATTCTAGTGTATTTCGTTTGGGAGAAAAATGCAAAGGTACAATACCGCTTTTCCTTGCCGATATCTCTCTTTTGCAAAGAGCTAGGCATTGGAAAATTCAGGGCTATAACGTGTAGATGAAGCACTAATAGGAGGCTTTAAAATGTTCAATCTAGTGTCCTTCGTTTGGGAGAAAAATGCAAAGGTACAATACAGCTTTTCCTTGCCAATATCTCTCTTTTGCAAAGAGCTAGGCATTGGAAAATTCAGGGCTATAACGTGTAGATGAAGCACTAACAGGAGGCTTTAAAATTTTCATTCTAGTGTCTTTCGTTTGGGAGAAAAATGCAAAAGTACAATGCTGCTTTTCCTTGCCAATATCTCTCTTTTGCAAAGAGATAAGCATTGGAAAATTCAGGGCTATAACGTGTAGATGAAGCACTAACAGGAGGCTTTAAAATTTTCATTCTAGTGTCCTTCGTTTGGGAGAAAAATGCAAAGGTACAATACAGCTTTTCCTTGCCAATATCTCTCTTTTGCAAAGAGATAGGCATTGGAAAATTCAGGGCTATAACGTGTAGATGAAGCACTAACAGGAGGCTTTAAAATTTTCATTCTAGTGTCTTTCGTTTGGGAGAAAAATGCAAAGGTACAATACAGCTTTTCCTTGCCGATATCTCTCTTTTGCAAAGAGATAGGCATTGGAAAATTCAGGGCTATAACGTGTAGATGAAGCACTAACAGGAGGCTTAAAAATTTTCATTCTAGTGTCCTTCGTTTGGGAGAAAAATGCAAAGGTACAATACAGCTTTTCCTTGCCGATATCTCTCTTTTGCAAAGAGATAGGCATTGGAAAATTCAGGGCTATAACGTGTAGATGAAGCACTAACAGGAGGCTTTAAAATTTTCATTCTAGTGTCCTTCGTTTGGGAGAAAACTGCAAAGGTACAATACAGCTTTTCCTTGCCGATATCTCTCTTTTGCAAAGAGATAGGCATTGGTAAATTCAGGGCTATAACGTGTAGATGAAGCACTAATAGGAGGCTTTAAAATTTTCATTCTAGTGTCCTTCGTTTGGGAGAAAAATGCAAAGGTACAATACAGCTTTTCCTTGCCGATATCTCTCTTTTGCAAAGAGATAGGCATTGGAAAATTCAGGGCTATAACGTGTAGATGAAGCACTAACAGGAGGCTTTAAAATTTTCATTCTAGTGTATTTCGTTTGGGAGAAAAATGCAAAGGTACAATACCGCTTTTCCTTGCCGATATCTCTCTTTTGCAAAGAGCTAGGCATTGGAAAATTCAGGGCTATAACGTGTAGATGAAGCACTAATAGGAGGCTTTAAAATGTTCAATCTAGTGTCCTTCGTTTGGGAGAAAAATGCAAAGGTACAATACAGCTTTTCCTTGCCAATATCTCTCTTTTGCAAAGAGCTAGGCATTGGAAAATTCAGGGCTATAACGTGTAGATGAAGCACTAACAGGAGGCTTAAAAATTTTCATTCTAGTGTCCTTCGTTTGGGAGAAAAATGCAAAGGTACAATACAGCTTTTCCTTGCCGATATCTCTCTTTTGCAAAGAGATAGGCATTGGAAAATTCAGGGCTATAACGTGTAGATGAAGCACTAACAGGAGGCTTTAAAATTTTCATTCTAGTGTCCTTCGTTTGGGAGAAAACTGCAAAGGTACAATACAGCTTTTCCTTGCCGATATCTCTCTTTTGCAAAGAGATAGGCATTGGTAAATTCAGGGCTATAACGTGTAGATGAAGCACTAATAGGAGGCTTTAAAATTTTCATTCTAGTGTCCTTCGTTTGGGAGAAAAATGCAAAGGTACAATACAGCTTTTCCTTGCCGATATCTCTCTTTTGCAAAGAGATAGGCATTGGAAAATTCTGGGCTATAACGTGTAGATGAAGCACTAACAGGAGGCTTTAAAATTTTCATTCTAGTGTCTTTCGTTTGGGAGAAAAATGCAAAGGTACAATACAGCTTTTCCTTGCCGATATCTCTCTTTTGCAAAGAGCTAGGCATTGGAAAATTCAGGGCTATAACGTGTAGATGAAGCACTAATAGGAGGCTTTAAAATGTTCAATCTAGTGTCCTTCGTTTGGGAGAAAAATGCAAAGGTACAATACAGCTTTTCCTTGCCGATATCTCTCTTTTGCAAAGAGATAGGCATTGGAAAATTCAGGTCTATTACGTGTAGATGAAGCACTAAAAGGAGGCTTTAAAATTTTCATTCTAGTGTCTTTCGTTTGGGAGAAAAATGCAAAAGTACAATGCAGCTTTTCCTTGCCGATATCTCTCTTTTGCAAAGAGATAGGCATTGGAAAATTCAGGGCTATAACGTGTAGTTGAAGCACTAACAGGAGGCTTTAAAATTTTCATTCTAGTGTCTTTCGTTTGGGAGAAAAATGCAAAGGTACAATACAGTTTTTCCTTGCCGATATCTCTCTTTTGCAAAGAGATAGGCATTGGAAAATTCAGGGCTATAACGTGTAGATGAAGCACTAACAGGAGGCTTTAAAATTTTCATTCTAATGTCTTTCGTTTGGGAGAAAAATGCAAAAGTACAATGAAGCTTTTCCTTGCCGATATCTCTCTTTTGCAAAGAGATAGGCATTGAAAAATGCAGGGCTATAACGTGTAGATGAAGCACTAACAGTAGGCTTTAAAATTTTCATTCTAGTGTCTTTCGTTTGGGAGAAAAATGCAAAGGTACAATACAGCATTTCCTTGCCGATATCTCTCTTTTGCAAAGAGATAGGCATAGGAAAATTCAGGGCTATTACGTGTAGATGAAGCACTAAAAGGAGGCTTTAAAATTTTCATTCTAGTGTCTTTCATTTGGGAGAAAAATGCAAAAGTACAATGCAGCTTTTCCTTGCCGATATCTCTCTTTTGCAAAGAGATAGGCATTGGAAAATGCAGGGCTATAACGTGTAGATGAAGCACTAACAGGAGGATTTAACATTTTCATTCTAGTGTCTTTCGTTTGGGAGAAAAATGCAAAGGTACAATACAGCATTTCCTTGCCGATATCTCTCTTTTGCAAAGAGATAGGCATTGGAAAATTCAGGGCTATAACGTGTAGATGAAGCACTAACAGGAGGCTTTAAAATTTTCATTCTAGTGTCCTTCGTTTGGGAGAAAAATGCAATGGTACAAGACAGCTTTTCCTTACCAATATCTCTCTTTTGCAAAGTGCTGCGCATTTGAAAATTCAGGGCTATGTCGTGTAGATGATGGCCTAACAGGAGGCTTTCAAATTTTCTTTCTAGTGTCCTTCGTTTGGGAGAAAAATGCAAAGGTACAAGACAGCTTTTCCTTGCCAATATCTCTCTTTTGCAAAGAGCTAGGCATTGGAAAATTCAGGGCTATAACGTGTAGATGAAGCACTAACAGTAGGCTTTAAAATTTTCATTCTAGTGTCTTTAGTTTGGGAGAAAAATGCAAAGGTACAATACAGCTTTTCCTTGCCGATATCTCTCTTTTGCAAAGAGATAGGCATTGGAAAATTCAGGGCTATAACGTGTAGATGAAGCACTAACAGGAGGCTTTAAAATTTTCATTCTAGTGTCTTTCGTTTGGGAGAAAAATGCAAAGGTACAATACAGCTTTTCCTTGCCGATATCTCTCTTTTGCAAAGAGATAGGCATTGGAAAATTCAGGGCTATAACGTGTAGATGAAGCACTAACAGGAGGCTTAAAAATTTTCATTCTAGTGTCCTTCGTTTGGGAGAAAAATGCAAAGGTACAATACAGCTTTTCCTTGCCAATATCTCTCTTTTGCAAAGAGATAGGCATTGGAAAATTCAGGGCTATAACGTGTAGATGAAGCACTAACAGGAGGCTTTAAAATTTTCATTCTAGTGTCTTTCGTTTGGGAGAAAAATGCAAAGGTACAATACAGCTTTTCCTTGCCGATATCTCTCTTTTGCAAAGAGATAGGCATTGGAAAATTCAGGGCTATAACGTGTAGATGAAGCACTAACAGGAGGCTTAAAAATTTTCATTCTAGTGTCCTTCGTTTGGGAGAAAAATGCAAAGGTACAATACAGCTTTTCCTTGCCGATATCTCTCTTTTGCAAAGAGATAGGCATTGGAAAATTCAGGGCTATAACGTGTAGATGAAGCACTAACAGGAGGCTTTAAAATTTTCATTCTAGTGTCCTTCGTTTGGGAGAAAACTGCAAAGGTACAATACAGCTTTTCCTTGCCGATATCTCTCTTTTGCAAAGAGATAGGCATTGGTAAATTCAGGGCTATAACGTGTAGATGAAGCACTAATAGGAGGCTTTAAAATTTTCATTCTAGTGTCCTTCGTTTGGGAGAAAAATGCAAAGGTACAATACAGCTTTTCCTTGCCGATATCTCTCTTTTGCAAAGAGATAGGCATTGGAAAATTCAGGGCTATAACGTGTAGATGAAGCACTAACAGGAGGCTTTAAAATTTTCATTCTAGTGTATTTCGTTTGGGAGAAAAATGCAAAGGTACAATACCGCTTTTCCTTGCCGATATCTCTCTTTTGCAAAGAGCTAGGCATTGGAAAATTCAGGGCTATAACGTGTAGATGAAGCACTAATAGGAGGCTTTAAAATGTTCAATCTAGTGTCCTTCGTTTGGGAGAAAAATGCAAAGGTACAATACAGCTTTTCCTTGCCAATATCTCTCTTTTGCAAAGAGCTAGGCATTGGAAAATTCAGGGCTATAACGTGTAGATGAAGCACTAACAGGAGGCTTTAAAATTTTCATTCTAGTGTCTTTCGTTTGGGAGAAAAATGCAAAAGTACAATGCTGCTTTTCCTTGCCAATATCTCTCTTTTGCAAAGAGATAAGCATTGGAAAATTCAGGGCTATAACGTGTAGATGAAGCACTAACAGGAGGCTTTAAAATTTTCATTCTAGTGTCCTTCGTTTGGGAGAAAAATGCAAAGGTACAATACAGCTTTTCCTTGCCAATATCTCTCTTTTGCAAAGAGATAGGCATTGGAAAATTCAGGGCTATAACGTGTAGATGAAGCACTAACAGGAGGCTTTAAAATTTTCATTCTAGTGTCTTTCGTTTGGGAGAAAAATGCAAAGGTACAATACAGCTTTTCCTTGCCGATATCTCTCTTTTGCAAAGAGATAGGCATTGGAAAATTCAGGGCTATAACGTGTAGATGAAGCACTAACAGGAGGCTTAAAAATTTTCATTCTAGTGTCCTTCGTTTGGGAGAAAAATGCAAAGGTACAATACAGCTTTTCCTTGCCGATATCTCTCTTTTGCAAAGAGATAGGCATTGGAAAATTCAGGGCTATAACGTGTAGATGAAGCACTAACAGGAGGCTTTAAAATTTTCATTCTAGTGTCCTTCGTTTGGGAGAAAACTGCAAAGGTACAATACAGCTTTTCCTTGCCGATATCTCTCTTTTGCAAAGAGATAGGCATTGGTAAATTCAGGGCTATAACGTGTAGATGAAGCACTAATAGGAGGCTTTAAAATTTTCATTCTAGTGTCCTTCGTTTGGGAGAAAAATGCAAAGGTACAATACAGCTTTTCCTTGCCGATATCTCTCTTTTGCAAAGAGATAGGCATTGGAAAATTCAGGGCTATAACGTGTAGATGAAGCACTAACAGGAGGCTTTAAAATTTTCATTCTAGTGTATTTCGTTTGGGAGAAAAATGCAAAGGTACAATACCGCTTTTCCTTGCCGATATCTCTCTTTTGCAAAGAGCTAGGCATTGGAAAATTCAGGGCTATAACGTGTAGATGAAGCACTAATAGGAGGCTTTAAAATGTTCAATCTAGTGTCCTTCGTTTGGGAGAAAAATGCAAAGGTACAATACAGCTTTTCCTTGCCAATATCTCTCTTTTGCAAAGAGCTAGGCATTGGAAAATTCAGGGCTATAACGTGTAGATGAAGCACTAACAGGAGGCTTTAAAATTTTCATTCTAGTGTCTTTCGTTTGGGAGAAAAATGCAAAAGTACAATGCTGCTTTTCCTTGCCAATATCTCTCTTTTGCAAAGAGATAAGCATTGGAAAATGCAGGGCTATAACGTGTAGATGAAGCACTAACAGGAGGCTTTAAAATTTTCATTCTAGTGTCCTTCGTTTGGGAGAAAAATGCAAAGGTACAATACAGCTTTTCCTTGCCAATATCTCTCTTTTGCAAAGAGATAGGCATTGGAAAATTCAGGGCTATAACGTGTAGATGAAGCACTAACAGGAGGCTTTAAAATTTTCATTCTAGTGTCTTTCGTTTGGGAGAAAAATGCAAAGGTACAATACAGCTTTTCCTTGCCGATATCTCTCTTTTGCAAAGAGATAGGCATTGGAAAATTCAGGGCTATAACGTGTAGATGAAGCACTAACAGGAGGCTTAAAAATTTTCATTCTAGTGTCCTTCGTTTGGGAGAAAAATGCAAAGGTACAATACAGCTTTTCCTTGCCGATATCTCTCTTTTGCAAAGAGATAGGCATTGGAAAATTCAGGGCTATAACGTGTAGATGAAGCACTAACAGGAGGCTTTAAAATTTTCATTCTAGTGTCCTTCGTTTGGGAGAAAACTGCAAAGGTACAATACAGCTTTTCCTTGCCGATATCTCTCTTTTGCAAAGAGATAGGCATTGGTAAATTCAGGGCTATAACGTGTAGATGAAGCACTAATAGGAGGCTTTAAAATTTTCATTCTAGTGTCCTTCGTTTGGGAGAAAAATGCAAAGGTACAATACAGCTTTTCCTTGCCGATATCTCTCTTTTGCAAAGAGATAGGCATTGGAAAATTCAGGGCTATAACGTGTAGATGAAGCACTAACAGGAGGCTTTAAAATTTTCATTCTAGTGTCCTTCGTTTGGGAGAAAACTGCAAAGGTACAATACAGCTTTTCCTTGCCGATATCTCTCTTTTGCAAAGAGATAGGCATTGGTAAATTCAGGGCTATAACGTGTAGATGAAGCACTAATAGGAGGCTTTAAAATTTTCATTCTAGTGTCCTTCGTTTGGGAGAAAAATGCAAAGGTACAATACAGCTTTTCCTTGCCGATATCTCTCTTTTGCAAAGAGATAGGCATTGGAAAATTCAGGGCTATAACGTGTAGATGAAGCACTAACAGGAGGCTTTAAAATTTTCATTCTAGTGTATTTCGTTTGGGAGAAAAATGCAAAGGTACAATACCGCTTTTCCTTGCCGATATCTCTCTTTTGCAAAGAGCTAGGCATTGGAAAATTCAGGGCTATAACGTGTAGATGAAGCACTAATAGGAGGCTTTAAAATGTTCAATCTAGTGTCCTTCGTTTGGGAGAAAAATGCAAAGGTACAATACAGCTTTTCCTTGCCAATATCTCTCTTTTGCAAAGAGCTAGGCATTGGAAAATTCAGGGCTATAACGTGTAGATGAAGCACTAACAGGAGGCTTAAAAATTTTCATTCTAGTGTCCTTCGTTTGGGAGAAAAATGCAAAGGTACAATACAGCTTTTCCTTGCCGATATCTCTCTTTTGCAAAGAGATAGGCATTGGAAAATTCAGGGCTATAACGTGTAGATGAAGCACTAACAGGAGGCTTTAAAATTTTCATTCTAGTGTCCTTCGTTTGGGAGAAAACTGCAAAGGTACAATACAGCTTTTCCTTGCCGATATCTCTCTTTTGCAAAGAGATAGGCATTGGTAAATTCAGGGCTATAACGTGTAGATGAAGCACTAATAGGAGGCTTTAAAATTTTCATTCTAGTGTCCTTCGTTTGGGAGAAAAATGCAAAGGTACAATACAGCTTTTCCTTGCCGATATCTCTCTTTTGCAAAGAGATAGGCATTGGAAAATTCAGGGCTATAACGTGTAGATGAAGCACTAACAGGAGGCTTTAAAATTTTCATTCTAGTGTATTTCGTTTGGGAGAAAAATGCAAAGGTACAATACCGCTTTTCCTTGCCGATATCTCTCTTTTGCAAAGAGCTAGGCATTGGAAAATTCAGGGCTATAACGTGTAGATGAAGCACTAATAGGAGGCTTTAAAATGTTCAATCTAGTGTCCTTAGTTTGGGAGAAAAATGCAAAGGTACAATACAGCTTTTCCTTGCCAATATCTCTCTTTTGCAAAGAGCTAGGCATTGGAAAATTCAGGGCTATAACGTGTAGATGAAGCACTAACAGGAGGCTTTAAAATTTTCATTCTAGTGTCTTTCGTTTGGGAGAAAAATGCAAAAGTACAATGCTGCTTTTCCTTGCCAATATCTCTCTTTTGCAAAGAGATAAGCATTGGAAAATTCAGGGCTATAACGTGTAGATGAAGCACTAACAGGAGGCTTTAAAATTTTCATTCTAGTGTCTTTCGTTTGGGAGAAAAATGCAAAGGTACAATACAGCTTTTCCTTGCCAATATCTCTCTTTTGCAAAGAGCTAGGCATTGGAAAATGCAGGGCTATAACGTGTAGATGAAGCACTAACAGGAGGCTTTACAATTTTCATTCTAGTGTCTTTCGTTTGGGAGAAAAATGCAAAGGTACAATGCTGCTTTTCCTTGCCGATATCTCTCTTTTGCAAAGAGATAGGCATTGGAAAATGCAGGGCTATAACGTGTAGATGAAGCACTAATAGGAGGCTTTAAAATTTTCATTCTAGTGTCTTTCGTTTGGGAGAAAAATGCAAAGGTACAATACAGCTTTTCCTTGCCGATATCTCTCTTTTGCAAAGAGATAGGCATTGGAAAATGCAGGGCTATAACGTGTAGATGAAGCACTAACAGGAGGCTTTAAAATTTTCATTCTAGTGTCTTTCGTTTGGGAGAAAAATGCAAAGGTACAATACAGCTTTTCCTTGCCGATATCTCTCTTTTGCAAAGAGATAGGCATTGGAAAATTCAGGGCTATAACGTGTAGATGAAGCACTAACAGGAGGCTTTAAAATTTTCATTCTAGTGTCTTTCGTTTGGGAGAAAAATGCAAAAGTACAATGCTGCTTTTCCTTGCCAATATCTCTCTTTTGCAAAGAGATAAGCATTGGAAAATTCAGGGCTATAACGTGTAGATGAAGCACTAACAGGAGGCTTTAAAATTTTCATTCTAGTGTCCTTCGTTTGGGAGAAAAATGCAAAGGTACAGTACAGCTTTTCCTTGCCAATATCTCTCTTTTGCAAAGAGATAGGCATTGGAAAATTCAGGGCTATAACGTGTAGATGAAGCACTAACAGGAGGCTTTAAAATTTTCATTCTAGTGTCTTTCGTTTGGGAGAAAAATGCAAAGGTACAATACAGCTTTTCCTTGCCGATATCTCTCTTTTGCAAAGAGATAGGCATTGGAAAATTCAGGGCTATAACGTGTAGATGAAGCACTAACAGGAGGCTTAAAAATTTTCATTCTAGTGTCCTTCGTTTGGGAGAAAAATGCAAAGGTACAATACAGCTTTTCCTTGCCGATATCTCTCTTTTGCAAAGAGATAGGCATTGGAAAATTCAGGGCTATAACGTGTAGATGAAGCACTAACAGGAGGCTTTAAAATTTTCATTCTAGTGTCCTTCGTTTGGGAGAAAACTGCAAAGGTACAATACAGCTTTTCCTTGCCGATATCTCTCTTTTGCAAAGAGATAGGCATTGGTAAATTCAGGGCTATAACGTGTAGATGAAGCACTAATAGGAGGCTTTAAAATTTTCATTCTAGTGTCCTTCGTTTGGGAGAAAAATGCAAAGGTACAATACAGCTTTTCCTTGCCGATATCTCTCTTTTGCAAAGAGATAGGCATTGGAAAATTCTGGGCTATAACGTGTAGATGAAGCACTAACAGGAGGCTTTAAAATTTTCATTCTAGTGTCTTTCGTTTGGGAGAAAAATGCAAAGGTACAATACAGCTTTTCCTTGCCGATATCTCTCTTTTGCAAAGAGCTAGGCATTGGAAAATTCAGGGCTATAACGTGTAGATGAAGCACTAATAGGAGGCTTTAAAATGTTCAATCTAGTGTCCTTCGTTTGGGAGAAAAATGCAAAGGTACAATACAGCTTTTCCTTGCCGATATCTCTCTTTTGCAAAGAGATAGGCATTGGAAAATTCAGGTCTATTACGTGTAGATGAAGCACTAAAAGGAGGCTTTAAAATTTTCATTCTAGTGTCTTTCGTTTGGGAGAAAAATGCAAAAGTACAATGCAGCTTTTCCTTGCCGATATCTCTCTTTTGCAAAGAGATAGGCATTGGAAAATTCAGGGCTATAACGTGTAGTTGAAGCACTAACAGGAGGCTTTAAAATTTTCATTCTAGTGTCTTTCGTTTGGGAGAAAAATGCAAAGGTACAATACAGTTTTTCCTTGCCGATATCTCTCTTTTGCAAAGAGATAGGCATTGGAAAATTCAGGGCTATAACGTGTAGATGAAGCACTAACAGGAGGCTTTAAAATTTTCATTCTAGTGTCTTTCGTTTGGGAGAAAAATGCAAAGGTACAATACAGCTTTTCCTTGCCAATATCTCTCTTTTGCAAAGAGCTAGGCATTGGAAAATTCAGGGCTATAACGTGTAGATGAAGCACTAACAGGAGGCTTTAAAATTTTCATTCTAATGTCTTTCGTTTGGGAGAAAAATGCAAAAGTACAATGAAGCTTTTCCTTGCCGATATCTCTCTTTTGCAAAGAGATAGGCATTGAAAAATGCAGGGCTATAACGTGTAGATGAAGCACTAACAGTAGGCTTTAAAATTTTCATTCTAGTGTCTTTCGTTTGGGAGAAAAATGCAAAGGTACAATACAGCATTTCCTTGCCGATATCTCTCTTTTGCAAAGAGATAGGCATTGGAAAATTCAGGGCTATAACGTGTAGATGAAGCACTAACAGGAGGCTTTAAAATTTTCATTCTAGTGTCCTTCGTTTGGGAGAAAAATGCAATGGTACAAGACAGCTTTTCCTTACCAATATCTCTCTTTTGCAAAGTGCTGCGCATTTGAAAATTCAGGGCTATGTCGTGTAGATGATGGCCTAACAGGAGGCTTTCAAATTTTCTTTCTAGTGTCCTTCGTTTGGGAGAAAAATGCAAAGGTACAAGACAGCTTTTCCTTGCCAATATCTCTCTTTTGCAAAGAGCTAGGCATTGGAAAATTCAGGGCTATAACGTGTAGATGAAGCACTAACAGGAGGCTTTAAAATTTTCATTCTAGTGTCTTTCGTTTGGGAGAAAAATGCAAAAGTACAATGCAGCTTTTCCTTGCCGATATCTCTCTTTTGCAAAGAGATAGGCATTGGAAAATGCAGGGCTATAACGTGTAGATGAAGCACTAACAGTAGGCTTTAAAATTTTCATTCTAGTGTCTTTAGTTTGGGAGAAAAATGCAAAGGTACAATACAGCTTTTCCTTGCCGATATCTCTCTTTTGCAAAGAGATAGGCATTGGAAAATTCAGGGCTATAACGTGTAGATGAAGCACTAACAGGAGGCTTTAAAATTTTCATTCTAGTGTCTTTCGTTTGGGAGAAAAATGCAAAGGTACAATACAGCTTTTCCTTGCCGATATCTCTCTTTTGCAAAGAGATAGGCATTGGAAAATTCAGGGCTATAACGTGTAGATGAAGCACTAACAGGAGGCTTAAAAATTTTCATTCTAGTGTCCTTCGTTTGGGAGAAAAATGCAAAGGTACAATACAGCTTTTCCTTGCCAATATCTCTCTTTTGCAAAGAGATAGGCATTGGAAAATTCAGGGCTATAACGTGTAGATGAAGCACTAACAGGAGGCTTTAAAATTTTCATTCTAGTGTCTTTCGTTTGGGAGAAAAATGCAAAGGTACAATACAGCTTTTCCTTGCCGATATCTCTCTTTTGCAAAGAGATAGGCATTGGAAAATTCAGGGCTATAACGTGTAGATGAAGCACTAACAGGAGGCTTTAACATTTTCATTCTAGTGTCTTTCGTTTGGGAGAAAAATGCAAAGGTACAATACAGCTTTTCCTTGCCAATATCTCTCTTTTGCAAAGAGCTAGGCATTGGAAAATTCAGGGCTATAACGTGTAGATGAAGCACTAACAGGAGGCTTTAAAATTTTCATTCTAGTGTCTTTCGTTTGGGAGAAAAATGCAAAAGTACAATGCAGCTTTTCCTTGCCGATATCTCTCTTTTGCAAAGAGATAGGCATTGGAAAATGCAGGGCTATAACGTGTAGATGAAGCACTAACAGTAGGCTTTAAAATTTTCATTCTAGTGTCTTTAGTTTGGGAGAAAAATGCAAAGGTACAATACAGCTTTTCCTTGCCGATATCTCTCTTTTGCAAAGAGATAGGCATTGGAAAATTCAGGGCTATAACGTGTAGATGAAGCACTAACAGGAGGCTTTAAAATTTTCATTCTAGTGTCTTTCGTTTGGGAGAAAAATGCAAAGGTACAATACAGCTTTTCCTTGCCGATATCTCTCTTTTGCAAAGAGATAGGCATTGGAAAATTCAGGGCTATAACGTGTAGATGAAGCACTAACAGGAGGCTTAAAAATTTTCATTCTAGTGTCCTTCGTTTGGGAGAAAAATGCAAAGGTACAATACAGCTTTTCCTTGCCAATATCTCTCTTTTGCAAAGAGATAGGCATTGGAAAATTCAGGGCTATAACGTGTAGATGAAGCACTAACAGGAGGCTTTAAAATTTTCATTCTAGTGTCTTTCGTTTGGGAGAAAAATGCAAAGGTACAATACAGCTTTTCCTTGCCGATATCTCTCTTTTGCAAAGAGATAGGCATTGGAAAATTCAGGGCTATAACGTGTAGATGAAGCACTAACAGGAGGCTTAAAAATTTTCATTCTAGTGTCCTTCGTTTGGGAGAAAAATGCAAAGGTACAATACAGCTTTTCCTTGCCGATATCTCTCTTTTGCAAAGAGATAGGCATTGGAAAATTCAGGGCTATAACGTGTAGATGAAGCACTAACAGGAGGCTTTAAAATTTTCATTCTAGTGTCCTTCGTTTGGGAGAAAACTGCAAAGGTACAATACAGCTTTTCCTTGCCGATATCTCTCTTTTGCAAAGAGATAGGCATTGGTAAATTCAGGGCTATAACGTGTAGATGAAGCACTAATAGGAGGCTTTAAAATTTTCATTCTAGTGTCCTTCGTTTGGGAGAAAAATGCAAAGGTACAATACAGCTTTTCCTTGCCGATATCTCTCTTTTGCAAAGAGATAGGCATTGGAAAATTCAGGGCTATAACGTGTAGATGAAGCACTAACAGGAGGCTTTAAAATTTTCATTCTAGTGTATTTCGTTTGGGAGAAAAATGCAAAGGTACAATACCGCTTTTCCTTGCCGATATCTCTCTTTTGCAAAGAGCTAGGCATTGGAAAATTCAGGGCTATAACGTGTAGATGAAGCACTAATAGGAGGCTTTAAAATGTTCAATCTAGTGTCCTTCGTTTGGGAGAAAAATGCAAAGGTACAATACAGCTTTTCCTTGCCAATATCTCTCTTTTGCAAAGAGCTAGGCATTGGAAAATTCAGGGCTATAACGTGTAGATGAAGCACTAACAGGAGGCTTTAAAATTTTCATTCTAGTGTCTTTCGTTTGGGAGAAAAATGCAAAAGTACAATGCTGCTTTTCCTTGCCAATATCTCTCTTTTGCAAAGAGATAAGCATTGGAAAATTCAGGGCTATAACGTGTAGATGAAGCACTAACAGGAGGCTTTAAAATTTTCATTCTAGTGTCCTTCGTTTGGGAGAAAAATGCAAAGGTACAATACAGCTTTTCCTTGCCAATATCTCTCTTTTGCAAAGAGATAGGCATTGGAAAATTCAGGGCTATAACGTGTAGATGAAGCACTAACAGGAGGCTTTAAAATTTTCATTCTAGTGTCTTTCGTTTGGGAGAAAAATGCAAAGGTACAATACAGCTTTTCCTTGCCGATATCTCTCTTTTGCAAAGAGATAGGCATTGGAAAATTCAGGGCTATAACGTGTAGATGAAGCACTAACAGGAGGCTTAAAAATTTTCATTCTAGTGTCCTTCGTTTGGGAGAAAAATGCAAAGGTACAATACAGCTTTTCCTTGCCGATATCTCTCTTTTGCAAAGAGATAGGCATTGGAAAATTCAGGGCTATAACGTGTAGATGAAGCACTAACAGGAGGCTTTAAAATTTTCATTCTAGTGTCCTTCGTTTGGGAGAAAACTGCAAAGGTACAATACAGCTTTTCCTTGCCGATATCTCTCTTTTGCAAAGAGATAGGCAATGGTAAATTCAGGGCTATAACGTGTAGATGAAGCACTAATAGGAGGCTTTAAAATTTTCATTCTAGTGTCCTTCGTTTGGGAGAAAAATGCAAAGGTACAATACAGCTTTTCCTTGCCGATATCTCTCTTTTGCAAAGAGATAGGCATTGGAAAATTCAGGGCTATAACGTGTAGATGAAGCACTAACAGGAGGCTTTAAAATTTTCATTCTAGTGTCCTTCGTTTGGGAGAAAACTGCAAAGGTACAATACAGCTTTTCCTTGCCGATATCTCTCTTTTGCAAAGAGATAGGCATTGGTAAATTCAGGGCTATAACGTGTAGATGAAGCACTAATAGGAGGCTTTAAAATTTTCATTCTAGTGTCCTTCGTTTGGGAGAAAAATGCAAAGGTACAATACAGCTTTTCCTTGCCGATATCTCTCTTTTGCAAAGAGATAGGCATTGGAAAATTCAGGGCTATAACGTGTAGATGAAGCACTAACAGGAGGCTTTAAAATTTTCATTCTAGTGTATTTCGTTTGGGAGAAAAATGCAAAGGTACAATACCGCTTTTCCTTGCCGATATCTCTCTTTTGCAAAGAGCTAGGCATTGGAAAATTCAGGGCTATAACGTGTAGATGAAGCACTAATAGGAGGCTTTAAAATGTTCAATCTAGTGTCCTTCGTTTGGGAGAAAAATGCAAAGGTACAATACAGCTTTTCCTTGCCAATATCTCTCTTTTGCAAAGAGCTAGGCATTGGAAAATTCAGGGCTATAACGTGTAGATGAAGCACTAACAGGAGGCTTAAAAATTTTCATTCTAGTGTCTTTCGTTTGGGAGAAAAATGCAAAGGTACAATACAGCTTTTCCTTGCCAATATCTCTCTTTTGCAAAGAGCTAGGCATTGGAAAATGCAGGGCTATAACGTGTAGATGAAGCACTAATAGGAGGCTTTAAAATTTTCATTCTAGTGTCTTTCGTTTGGGAGAAAAATGCAAAGGTACAATACAGCTTTTCCTTGCCGATATCTCTCTTTTGCAAAGAGATAGGCATTGGAAAATTCAGGGCTATAACGTGTAGATGAAGCACTAACAGGAGGCTTTAAAATTTTCATTCTAGTGTCTTTCGTTTGGGAGAAAAATGCAAAGGTACAATACAGCTTTTCCTTGCCGATATCTCTCTTTTGCAAAGAGATAGGCATTGGAAAATTCAGGGCTATAACGTGTAGATGAAGCACTAACAGGGGGCTTTAAAATTTTCATTCTAGTGTCCTTCGTTTGGGAGAAAACTGCAAAGGTACAATACAGCTTTTCCTTGCCGATAGCTCTCTTTTGCAAAGAGATAGGCATTGGAAAATTCAGGGCTATAACGTGTAGATGAAGCACTAATAGGAGGCTTTAAAATTTTCATTCTAGTGTCCTTCGTTTGGGAGAAAAATGCAAAGGTACAATACAGCTTTTCCTTGCCGATATCTCTCTTTTGCAAAGAGATAGGCATTGGAAAATTCAGGGCTATAACGTGTAGATGAAGCACTAACAGGAGGCTTTAAAATTTTCATTCTATTGTATTTCGTTTGGGAGAAAAATGCAAAGGTACAATACCGCTTTTCCTTGCCGATATCTCTCTTTTGCAAAGAGCTAGGCATTGGAAAATTCAGGGCTATAACGTGTAGATGAAGCACTAATAGGAGGCTTAAAAATTTTCAATCTAGTGTCCTTCGTTTGGGAGAAAAATGCAAAGGTACAATACAGCTTTTCCTTGCCAATATCTCTCTTTTGCAAAGAGCTAGGCATTGGAAAATTCAGGGCTATAACGTGTAGATGAAGCACTAACAGGAGGCTTTAAAATTTTCATTCTAGTGTCCTTCGTTTGGGAGAAAAATGCAAAAGTACAATACAGCTTTTCCTTGCCAATATCTCTCTTTTGCAAAGAGCTAGGCATTGGAAAATTCAGGGCTATACCGTGTAGATGAAGCACTAACAGGAGGCTTTTAAATTTTCATTCTAGTGTCCTTCGTTTGGTAGAAAAATGCAAAGGTACAATACAGCTTTTCCTTGCCGATATCTCTCTTTTGCAAAGAGATAGGCATTGGAAAATTCAGGGCTATAACGTGTAGATGAAGCACTAACAGGAGGCTTTAAAATTTTCATTCTAGTGTCTTTCGTTTGGGAGAAAAATGCAAAGGTACAATACAGCTTTTCCTTGCCGATATCTCTCTTTTGCAAAGAGATAGGCATTGGAAAATTCTGGGCTATAACGTGTAGATGAAGCACTAACAGGAGGCTTTAAAATTTTCATTCTAGTGTCCTTCGTTTGGGAGAAAAATGCAAAGGTACAATACAGCTTTTCCTTGCCGATATCTCTCTTTTGCAAAGAAATAGGCATTGGAAAATTCAGGGCTATAACGTGTAGATGAAGCACTAATAGGAGGCTTTAAAATTTTCATTCTAGTGTCCTTCGTTTGGGAGAAAAATGCAAAGGTACAATAAAGCTTTTCCTTGCCGATATCTCTCTTTTGCAAAGAAATAGGCATTGGAAAATTCAGGGCTATAACGTGTAGATGAAGCACTAACAGGAGGCTTTAAAATTTTCATTCTAGTGTCTTTCGTTTGGGAGAAAAATGCAAAGGTACAATACAGCTTTTCCTTGCCGATATCTCTCTTTTGCAAAGAGCTAGGCATTGGAAAATTCAGGGCTATAACGTGTAGATGAAGCACTAACAGTAGGCTTTAAAATTTTCATTCTAGTGTCTTTAGTTTGGGAGAAAAATGCAAAGGTACAATACAGCTTTTCCTTGCCAATATCTCTCTTTTGCAAAGAGCTAGGCATTGGAAAATTCAGGGCTATAACGTGTAGATGAAGCACTAACAGGAGGCTTTAAAATTTTCATTCTAGTGTCTTTCGTTTGGGAGAAAAATGCAAAGGTACAATACAGTTTTTCCTTGCCGATATCTCTCTTTTGCAAAGAGATAGGCATTGGAAAATTCAGGGCTATAACGTGTAGATGAAGCACTAACAGGAGGCTTTAAAATTTTCATTCTAGTGTCCTTCGTTTGGGAGAAAAATGCAAAGGTACAATACAGCTTTTCCTTGCCAATATCTCTCTTTTGCAAAGAGCTAGGCATTGGAAAATTCAGGGCTATACCGTGTAGATGAAGCACTAAACAGGAGGCTTTTAAATTTTCATTCTAGTGTCCTTCGTTTGGGAGAAAAATGCAAAGGTACAATACAGCTTTTCCTTGCCGATATCTCTCTTTTGCAAAGAGATAGGCATTGGAAAATTCAGGGCTATAACGTGTAGATGAAGCACTAACAGGAGGCTTTAAAATTTTCATTCTAGTGTCTTTTGTTTGGGAGAAAAATGCAAAGGTACAATACAGTTTTTCCTTGCCGATATCTCTCTTTTGCAAAGAGATAGGCATTGGAAAATTCAGGGCTATAACGTGTAGATGAAGCACTAACAGGAGGCTTTAAAATTTTCATTCTAGTGTCTTTCGTTTGGGAGAAAACTGCAAAGGTACAATACAGCTTTTCCTTGCCGATATCTCTCTTTTGCAAAGAGCTAGGCATTGGAAAATTCAGGGCTATAACGTGTAGATGAAGCACTAATAGGAGGCTTTAAAATTTTCAATCTAGTGTCCTTCGTTTGGGAGAAAAATGCAAAGGTACAATACAGCTTTTCCTTGCCAATATCTTTCTTTTGCAAAGAGCTAGGCATTGGAAAATTCAGGGCTATAACGTGTAGATGAAGCACTAACAGGAGGCTTTAAAATTTTCATTCTAGTGTCTTTCGTTTGGGAGAAAAATGCAAAAGTACAATGCTGCTTTTCCTTGCCGATATCTCTCTTTTGCAAAGAGATAAGCATTGGAAAATTCAGGGCTATAACGTGTAGATGAAGCACTAACAGGAGGCTTTAAAATGTTCATTCTAGTGTCTTTCGTTTGGGAGAAAAATGCAAAGGTACAATACAGTTTTTCCTTGCCGATATCTCTCTTTTGCAAAGAGATAGGCATTGGAAAATTCAGGGCTATAACGTGTAGATGAAGCACTAACAGGAGGCTTTAAAATTTTCATTCTAGTGTCTTTCGTTTGGGAGAAAACTGCAAAGGTACAATACAGCTTTTCCTTGCCGATATCTCTCTTTTGCAAAGAGATAGGCATTGGAAAATTCAGGGCTATAACGTGTAGATGAAGCACTAATAGGAGGCTTTAAAATTTTCATTCTAGTGTCCTTCGTTTGGGAGAAAAATGCAAAGGTACAATACAGCTTTTCCTTGCCGATATCTCTCTTTTGCAAAGAAATAGGCATTGGAAAATTCAGGGCTATAACGTGTAGATGAAGCACTAATAGGAGGCTTTAAAATTTTTATTCTAGTGTCCTTCGTTTGGGAGAAAAATGCAAAGGTACAATACAGCTTTTCCTTGCCAATATCTCTCTTTTGCAAAGAGCTAGGCATTGGAAAATTCAGGGCTATAACGTGTAGATGAAGCACTAACAGGAGGCTTTAAAATTTTCATTCTAGTGTCTTTCGTTTGGGAAAAAAATGCAAAAGTACAATGCTGCTTTTCCTTGCCGATATCTCTCTTTTGCAAAGAGATAAGCATTGGAAAATTCAGGGCTATAACGTGTAGATGAAGCACTAACAGGAGGCTTTAAAATTTTCATTCTAGTGTCTTTCGTTTGGGAGAAAAATGCAAAGGTACAATACCGCTTTTCCTTGCCGATATCTCTCTTTTGCAAAGAGCTAGGCATTGGAAAATTCAGGGCTATAACGTGTAGATGAAGCACTAATAGGAGGCTTAAAAATTTTCAATCTAGTGTCCTTCGTTTGGGAGAAAAATGCAAAGGTACAATACAGCTTTTCCTTGCCAATATCTCTCTTTTGCAAAGAGCTAGGCATTGGAAAATTCAGGGCTATAACGTGTAGATGAAGCACTAACAGGAGGCTTTAAAATTTTCATTCTAGTGTCTTTCGTTTGGGAAAAAAATGCAAAAGTACAATGCTGCTTTTCCTTGCCGATATCTCTCTTTTGCAAAGAGATAAGCATTGGAAAATTCAGGGCTATAACGTGTAGATGAAGCACTAACAGGAGGCTTTAAAATTTTCATTCTAGTGTCTTTCGTTTGGGAGAAAAATGCAAAGGTACAATACAGCTTTTCCTTGCCAATATCTCTCTTTTGCAAAGAGCTAGGCATTGGAAAATGCAGGGCTATAACGTGTAGATGAAGCACTAACAGGAGGCTTTACAATTTTCATTCTAGTGTCTTTCGTTTGGGAGAAAAATGCAAAGGTACAATGCTGCTTTTCCTTGCCGATATCTCTCTTTTGCAAAGAGATAGGCATTGGAAAATGCAGGGCTATAACGCGTAGATGAAGCACTAACAGGAGGCTTTAAAATTTTCATTCTAGTGTCCTTCGTTTGGGAGAAAAATGCAAAAGTACAATACAGCTTTTCCTTGCCAATATCTCTCTTTTGCAAAGAGCTAGGCATTGGAAAATTCAGGGCTATACCGTGTAGATGAAGCACTAACAGGAGGCTTTTAAATTTTCATTCTAGTGTCCTTCGTTTGGTAGAAAAATGCAAAGGTACAATACAGCTTTTCCTTGCCGATATCTCTCTTTTGCAAAGAGATAGGCATTGGAAAATTCAGGGCTATAACGTGTAGATGAAGCACTAACAGGAGGCTTTAAAATTTTCATTCTAGTGTCCTTCGTTTGGGAGAAAAATGCAAAGGTACAATAAAGCTTTTCCTTGCCGATATCTCTCTTTTGCAAAGAAATAGGCATTGGAAAATTCAGGGCTATAACGTGTAGATGAAGCACTAACAGGAGGCTTTAAAATTTTCATTCTAGTGTCTTTCGTTTGGGAGAAAAATGCAAAGGTACAATACAGCTTTTCCTTGCCGATATCTCTCTTTTGCAAAGAGCTAGGCATTGGAAAATTCAGGGCTATAACGTGTAGATGAAGCACTAACAGTAGGCTTTAAAATTTTCATTCTAGTGTCTTTAGTTTGGGAGAAAAATGCAAAGGTACAATACAGCTTTTCCTTGCCAATATCTCTCTTTTGCAAAGAGCTAGGCATTGGAAAATTCAGGGCTATAACGTGTAGATGAAGCACTAACAGGAGGCTTTAAAATTTTCATTCTAGTGTCTTTCGTTTGGGAGAAAAATGCAAAGGTACAATACAGTTTTTCCTTGCCGATATCTCTCTTTTGCAAAGAGATAGGCATTGGAAAATTCAGGGCTATAACGTGTAGATGAAGCACTAACAGGAGGCTTTAAAATTTTCATTCTAGTGTCCTTCGTTTGGGAGAAAAATGCAAAGGTACAATACAGCTTTTCCTTGCCAATATCTCTCTTTTGCAAAGAGCTAGGCATTGGAAAATTCAGGGCTATACCGTGTAGATGAAGCACTAAACAGGAGGCTTTTAAATTTTCATTCTAGTGTCCTTCGTTTGGGAGAAAAATGCAAAGGTACAATACAGCTTTTCCTTGCCGATATCTCTCTTTTGCAAAGAGATAGGCATTGGAAAATTCAGGGCTATAACGTGTAGATGAAGCACTAACAGGAGGCTTTAAAATTTTCATTCTAGTGTCTTTTGTTTGGGAGAAAAATGCAAAGGTACAATACAGTTTTTCCTTGCCGATATCTCTCTTTTGCAAAGAGATAGGCATTGGAAAATTCAGGGCTATAACGTGTAGATGAAGCACTAACAGGAGGCTTTAAAATTTTCATTCTAGTGTCTTTCGTTTGGGAGAAAACTGCAAAGGTACAATACAGCTTTTCCTTGCCGATATCTCTCTTTTGCAAAGAGCTAGGCATTGGAAAATTCAGGGCTATAACGTGTAGATGAAGCACTAATAGGAGGCTTTAAAATTTTCAATCTAGTGTCCTTCGTTTGGGAGAAAAATGCAAAGGTACAATACAGCTTTTCCTTGCCAATATCTTTCTTTTGCAAAGAGCTAGGCATTAGAAAATTCAGGGCTATAACGTGTAGATGAAGCACTAACAGGAGGCTTTAAAATTTTCATTCTAGTGTCTTTCGTTTGGGAGAAAAATGCAAAAGTACAATGCTGCTTTTCCTTGCCGATATCTCTCTTTTGCAAAGAGATAAGCATTGGAAAATTCAGGGCTATAACGTGTAGATGAAGCACTAACAGGAGGCTTTAAAATTTTCATTCTAGTGTCTTTCGTTTGGGAGAAAAATGCAAAGGTACAATACAGTTTTTCCTTGCCGATATCTCTCTTTTGCAAAGAGATAGGCATTGGAAAATTCAGGGCTATAACGTGTAGATGAAGCACTAACAGGAGGCTTTAAAATTTTCATTCTAGTGTCTTTCGTTTGGGAGAAAACTGCAAAGGTACAATACAGCTTTTCCTTGCCGATATCTCTCTTTTGCAAAGAGATAGGCATTGGAAAATTCAGGGCTATAACGTGTAGATGAAGCACTAATAGGAGGCTTTAAAATTTTCATTCTAGTGTCCTTCGTTTGGGAGAAAAATGCAAAGGTACAATACAGCTTTTCCTTGCCGATATCTCTCTTTTGCAAAGAAATAGGCATTGGAAAATTCAGGGCTATAACGTGTAGATGAAGCACTAATAGGAGGCTTTAAAATTTTCATTCTAGTGTCCTTCGTTTGGGAGAAAAATGCAAAGGTACAATACAGCTTTTCCTTGCCAATATCTCTCTTTTGCAAAGAGATAGGCATTGGAAAATTCAGGGCTATAACGTGTAGATGAAGCACTAACAGGAGGCTTTAAAATTTTCATTCTAGTGTCTTTCGTTTGGGAAAAAAATGCAAAAGTACAATGCTGCTTTTCCTTGCCGATATCTCTCTTTTGCAAAGAGATAAGCATTGGAAAATTCAGGGCTATAACGTGTAGATGAAGCACTAACAGGAGGCTTTAAAATTTTTATTCTAGTGTCTTTCGTTTGGGAGAAAAATGCAAAGGTACAATACAGCTTTTCCTTGCCAATATCTCTCTTTTTCAAAGAGCTAGGCATTGGAAAATGCAGGGCTATAACGTGTAGATGAAGCACTAACAGGAGGCTTACAATTTTCATTCTAGTGTCTTTCGTTTGGGAGAAAAATGCAAAGGTACTATGCTGCTTTTCCTTGCCGATATCTCTCTTTTGCAAAGAGATAGGCATTGGAAAATGCAGGGCTATAACGTGTAGATGAAGCACTAACAGGAGGCTTTAAAATTTTCATTCTAGTGTCCTTCGTTTGGGAGAAAAATGCAAAAGTACAATACAGCTTTTCCTTGCCAATATCTCTCTTTTGCAAAGAGCTAGGCATTGGAAAATTCAGGGCTATACCGTGTAGATGAAGCACTAACAGGAGGCTTTTAAATTTTCATTCTAGTGTCCTTCGTTTGGTAGAAAAATGCAAAGGTACAATACAGATTTTCCTTGCCGATATCTCTCTTTTGCAAAGAGATAGGCATTGGAAAATTCAGGGCTATAACGTGTAGATGAAGCACTAACAGGAGGCTTTAAAATTTTCATTCTAGTGTCTTTCGTTTGGGAGAAAAATGCAAAGGTACAATACAGCTTTTCCTTGCCGATATCTCTCTTTTGCAAAGAGATAGGCATTGGAAAATTCTGGGCTATAACGTGTAGATGAAGCACTAACAGGAGGCTTTAAAATTTTCATTCTAGTGTCCTTCGTTTGGGAGAAAAATGCAAAGGTACAATACAGCTTTTCCTTGCCGATATCTCTCTTTTGCAAAGAAATAGGCATTGGAAAATTCAGGGCTATAACGTGTAGATGAAGCACTAATAGGAGGCTTTAAAATTTTCATTCTAGTGTCCTTCGTTTGGGAGAAAAATGCAAAGGTACAATAAAGCTTTTCCTTGCCGATATCTCTCTTTTGCAAAGAAATAGGCATTGGAAAATTCAGGGCTATAACGTGTAGATGAAGCACTAACAGGAGGCTTTAAAATTTTCATTCTAGTGTCTTTCGTTTGGGAGAAAAATGCAAAGGTACAATACAGCTTTTCCTTGCCGATATCTCTCTTTTGCAAAGAGCTAGGCATTGGAAAATTCAGGGCTATAACGTGTAGATGAAGCACTAACAGTAGGCTTTAAAATTTTCATTCTAGTGTCTTTAGTTTGGGAGAAAAATGCAAAGGTACAATACAGCTTTTCCTTGCCAATATCTCTCTTTTGCAAAGAGCTAGGCATTGGAAAATTCAGGGCTATAACGTGTAGATGAAGCACTAACAGGAGGCTTTAAAATTTTCATTCTAGTGTCTTTCGTTTGGGAGAAAAATGCAAAGGCACAATACAGTTTTTCCTTGCCGATATCTCTCTTTTGCAAAGAGATAGGCATTGGAAAATTCAGGGCTATAACGTGTAGATGAAGCACTAACAGGAGGCTTTAAAATTTTCATTCTAGTGTCCTTCGTTTGGGAGAAAAATGCAAAGGTACAATACAGCTTTTCCTTGCCGATATCTCTCTTTTGCAAAGAGCTAGGCATTGGAAAATTCAGGGCTATACCGTGTAGATGAAGCACTAAACAGGAGGCTTTTAAATTTTCATTCTAGTGTCCTTCGTTTGGGAGAAAAATGCAAAGGTACAATACAGCTTTTCCTTGCCGATATCTCTCTTATGCAAAGAGATAGGCATTGGAAAATTCAGGGCTATAACGTGTAGATGAAGCACTAACAGGAGGCTTTAAAATTTTCATTCTAGTGTCTTTTGTTTGGGAGAAAAATGCAAAGGTACAATACAGTTTTTCCTTGCCGATATCTCTCTTTTGCAAAGAGATAGGCATTGGAAAATTCAGGGCTATAACGTGTAGATGAAGCACTAACAGGAGGCTTTAAAATTTTCATTCTAGTGTCTTTCGTTTGGGAGAAAACTGCAAAGGTACAATACAGCTTTTCCTTGCCGATATCTCTCTTTTGCAAAGAGCTAGGCATTGGAAAATTCAGGGCTATAACGTGTAGATGAAGCACTAATAGGAGGCTTTAAAATTTTCAATCTAGTGTCCTTCGTTTGGGAGAAAAATGCAAAGGTACAATACAGCTTTTCCTTGCCAATATCTTTCTTTTGCAAAGAGCTAGGCATTGGAAAATTCAGGGCTATAACGTGTAGATGAAGCACTAACAGGAGGCTTTAAAATTTTCATTCTAGTGTCTTTCGTTTGGGAGAAAAATGCAAAAGTACAATGCTGCTTTTCCTTGCCGATATCTCTCTTTTGCAAAGAGATAAGCATTGGAAAATCCAGGGCTATAACGTGTAGATGAAGCACTAACAGGAGGCTTTAAAATTTTCATTCTAGTGTCTTTCGTTTGGGAGAAAAATGCAAAGGTACAATACAGTTTTTCCTTGCCGATATCTCTCTTTTGCAAAGAGATAGGCATTGGAAAATTCAGGGCTATAACGTGTAGATGAAGCACTAACAGGAGGCTTTAAAATTTTCATTCTAGTGTCTTTCGTTTGGGAGAAAACTGCAAAGGTACAATACAGCTTTTCCTTGCCGATATCTCTCTTTTGCAAAGAGATAGGCATTGGAAAATTCAGGGCTATAACGTGTAGATGAAGCACTAATAGGAGGCTTTAAAATTTTCATTCTAGTGTCCTTCGTTTGGGAGAAAAATGCAAAGGTACAATACAGCTTTTCCTTGCCAATATCTCTCTTTTGCAAAGAGCTAGGCATTGGAAAATTCAGGGCTATAACGTGTAGATGAAGCACTAACAGGAGGCTTTAAAATTTTCATTCTAGTGTCTTTGGTTTGGGAGAAAAATGCAAAAGTACAATGCTGCTTTTCCTTGCCGATATCTCTCTTTTGCAAAGAGATAAGCATTGGAAAATTCAGGGCTATAACGTGTAGATGAAGCACTAACAGGAGGCTTTAAAATTTTCATTCTAGTGTCTTTCGTTTGGGAGAAAAATGCAAAGGTACAATACAGCTTTTCCTTGCCAATATCTCTCTTTTGCAAAGAGCTAGGCATTGGAAAATGCAGGGCTATAACGTGTAGATGAAGCACTAACAGGAGGCTTTACAATTTTCATTCTAGTGTCTTTCGTTTGGGAGAAAAATGCAAAGGTACAATGCTGCTTTTCCTTGCCGATATCTCTCTTTTGCAAAGAGATAGGCATTGGAAAATGCAGGGCTATAACGTGTAGATGAAGCACTAACAGGAGGCTTTAAAATTTTCATTCTAGTGTCCTTCGTTTGGGAGAAAAATGCAAAGGTACAATACAGCTTTTCCTTGCCAATATCTCTCTTTTGCAAAGAGCTAGGCATTGGAAAATTCAGGGCTATACCGTGTAGATGAAGCACTAACAGGAGGCTTTTAAATTTTCATTCTAGTGTCCTTCGTTTGGTAGAAAAATGCAAAGGTACAATACAGCTTTTCCTTGCCGATATCTCTCTTTTGCAAAGAGATAGGCATTGGAAAATTCAGGGCTATAACGTGTAGATGAAGCACTAACAGGAGGCTTTAAAATTTTCATTCTAGTGTCTTTCGTTTGGGAGAAAAATGCAAAGGTACAATACAGCTTTTCCTTGCCGATATCTCTCTTTTGCAAAGAGATAGGCATTGGAAAATTCTGGGCTATAACGTGTAGATGAAGCACTAACAGGAGGCTTTAAAATTTTCATTCTAGTGTCCTTCGTTTGGGAGAAAAATGCAAAGGTACAATACAGCTTTTCCTTGCCGATATCTCTCTTTTGCAAAGAAATAGGCATTGGAAAATTCAGGGCTATAACGTGTAGATGAAGCACTAATAGGAGGCTTTAAAATTTTCATTCTAGTGTCCTTCGTTTGGGAGAAAAATGCAAAGGTACAATAAAGCTTTTCCTTGCCGATATCTCTCTTTTGCAAAGAAATAGGCATTGGAAAATTCAGGGCTATAACGTGTAGATGAAGCACTAACAGGAGGCTTTAAAATTTTCATTCTAGTGTCTTTCGTTTGGGAGAAAAATGCAAAGGTACAATACAGCTTTTCCTTGCCGATATCTCTCTTTTGCAAAGAGCTAGGCATTGGAAAATTCAGGGCTATAACGTGTAGATGAAGCACTAACAGTAGGCTTTAAAATTTTCATTCTAGTGTCTTTAGTTTGGGAGAAAAATGCAAAGGTACAATACAGCTTTTCCTTGCCAATATCTCTCTTTTGCAAAGAGCTAGGCATTGGAAAATTCAGGGCTATAACGTGTAGATGAAGCACTAACAGGAGGCTTTAAAATTTTCATTCTAGTGTCTTTCGTTTGGGAGAAAAATGCAAAGGTACAATACAGTTTTTCCTTGCCGATATCTCTCTTTTGCAAAGAGATAGGCATTGGAAAATTCAGGGCTATAACGTGTAGATGAAGCACTAACAGGAGGCTTTAAAATTTTCATTCTAGTGTCCTTCGTTTGGGAGAAAAATGCAAAGGTACAATACAGCTTTTCCTTGCCAATATCTCTCTTTTGCAAAGAGCTAGGCATTGGAAAATTCAGGGCTATACCGTGTAGATGAAGCACTAAACAGGAGGCTTTTAAATTTTCATTCTAGTGTCCTTCGTTTGGGAGAAAAATGCAAAGGTACAATACAGCTTTTCCTTGCCGATATCTCTCTTTTGCAAAGAGATAGGCATTGGAAAATTCAGGGCTATAACGTGTAGATGAAGCACTAACAGGAGGCTTTAAAATTTTCATTCTAGTGTCTTTTGTTTGGGAGAAAAATGCAAAGGTACAATACAGTTTTTCCTTGCCGATATCTCTCTTTTGCAAAGAGATAGGCATTGGAAAATTCAGGGCTATAACGTGTAGATGAAGCACTAACAGGAGGCTTTAAAATTTTGTTGCTTGCACTAGTTGTTACATTTGGTTTGTTGTTTGGGGGTGCTTCAGTATTAGGCAGCCTTCTGCCCTCCCATGTTCATCTGAAAATATGTGTTCTCCCTGCAGTTGTTGTCCCCAGATGAGAGTTCCCTTGTGCTGCCTCAGTTGAATCTCCTTTACTTGACAGAGATGTGCCTGAGCAGCGGCCCTCCCCAGCCCTATCCCAAATCATACTTATTTTGCATAGGAGATACCATGGTCATGAAGATTGTTCTCCCAGGGTGAGGTTCATTCATTGCATTCTGGGTATGCTGACCCCTGTGATTTCCCCAAATTGGGAAACTCGACTGCATTATTTGTGGTAGTGGGGGACTGTGTTTGTGCTTTCCTCTGGTCAGCTCTGGTAAAATACAGATTTCTTTGTCTCAGATCTTCCTCTAGCCTTGTTCTTTTTTCGAGAGTTTCCTTGTGCTGCCTCTGTTGGATCTCCTTCACTTGACAGGGGGGTGCCCGAGCAGCGACCCTCCCCAGCTCTAGCCCAACTCCTACTTACCTGCCAGGTGAGATACTATGATCAGGAAGGTGCTTCTCCCAGGGCAAGGCTCACCCATTGCACTCTGGGTGTGCTGCTCCTACGATTTCCCCAAATGTGGGACACTTGACTGCATAATTTGTGTTTCCTCTAGTTGGCTACTCGTATAATTCAGATCTCTTTGTCTCAGGTCTCTCTCCAGCCTAGTTTGCTGTCTGTTTCCACTTCTCTTTTCTTGAGCCCCTGCCTTCTATGCCCTTGTGCACTCTCCTGACTTCTCCTGTCTGCTTACTTTGTGCCTTCCAACGCACAATGCGAACTACAGGTAGTGCTGCAGGGCCCACACCCTTTTACTTGCCTTACAGAGCAGCTCTGGAGCTGTTACAGTGCCCAGCTGCTGCAAGAAATCAGCTTGAATACTTCAGGGGCTGGGGCATAGCCAACATGAGCCCCACACCGAAGGAGAATGGAGGTGTTTAATGCGAACTAGGGGTCATCCAAGCACCGCAAAAGGCCGCCATGCCCTGCATAACCCTTTTCTCTTTTCATATGCAGATGAGGGTTCCAGCCAACTTTGGCCCACTGCTTGGATGACATCACCGTATGCAAATCCGTCTTCTGCAGACCTTCTCCCAGGAATGCTTTTACTAGTTGTTGCATTTGGTTTGTTGTTTGGGGGTGCTTCAGTATTAGGCAGCCTTCTGCCCTCCCATGTTCATCTGAAAATATGTGTTCTCCCTGCAGTTGTTGTCCCCAGATGAGAGTTCCCTTGTGCTGCCTCAGTTGAATCTCCTTTACTTGACAGAGATGTGCCTGAGCAGCGGCCCTCCCCAGCCCTATCCCAAATCATACTTATTTTGCATAGGAGATACCATGGTCATGAAGATTGTTCTCCCAGGGTGAGGTTCATTCATTGCATTCTGGGTATGCTGACCCCTGTGATTTCCCCAAATGTGGGAAACTCGACTGCATTATTTGTTGTAGTGGGGGACTGTGTTTGTGTTTTCCTCTGGTCAGCTCTGGTAAAAGTCAGATTTCTTTGTCTCAGATCTTCCTCTAGCCTTGTTCTTCTTTCGAGAGTTCCCTTGTGCTGCCTCAGTTGGATCTCCTTCACTTGACAGGGGGTGCCCGAGCAGCGACCCTCCCCAGCTCTAGCCCAACTCCTACTTACCTGCCAGGTGAGATACTATGATCATGAAGGTGCTTCTCCCAGGGCAAGGCTCACCCATTGTATTCTGGGTGTGCTGCCCCTGCGATTTCCCCAAATGTGGGAAACTTGACTGCAGAATTTGTGTTTCCCCTGGTCAGCTCTCGTATAATTCAGATCTCTTTGTCTCAGGTCTCTCTCCAGCCTAGTTTGCTGTCTGTTTCCACTTCTTTTTTCTTGAGCCCCTCCCTTTTATACCCTTGTGCACTATCCTGACTTCTCCTCCTGTCTGCTTACTTTGTGCCTTCCAATGCACAATGCAAACTACAGGTAGTGCTGCAGGGCCCACACCCTTTTACTTGCCTTACAGAGCAGCTCTGGAGCTGTTTCAGTGCCAAGCTGCTGTAAGAAATAAGCTTGAATGCTTCAGAGGCTGGGGCATTGTCAACATGAGCCCCACACCAAAGGAGGGTGGAGGTGTTTAATGCGAACTAGGGGTCATCCAAGCGCCGCAAAAGGCCGCCATGCCCTGCACGCCCCTTTTCTCTTTTCATATGCAGATGAGGATTGAAGCCAACTTTGACCCACTGCTTGGATGACATCACCATATGCAAATCCATCTGCTGCAGGCCTTCCCCCCGGAATGCTTGCACTAGTTGTTGCATTTGGTTTGTTGTTTGGGGGTGCTTCAGTATTAGGCAGCCTTCTGCCCTCCCATGTTCATCTGAAAATATGTGTTCTCCCTGCAGTTGTTGTCCCCAGATGAGAGTTCCCTTGTGCTGCCTCAGTTGAATCTCCTTTACTTGACAGAGATGTGCCTGAGCAGCGGCCCTCCCCAGCCCTATCCCAAATCATACTTATTTTGCATAGGAGATACCATGGTCATGAAGATTGTTCTCCCAGGGTGAGGTTCATTCATTGCATTTTGGGTATGCTGACCCCTGTGATTTCCCCAAATGTGGGTAACTCGACTGCATTATTTGTGGTAGTGGGGGACTGTGTTTGTGTTTTCCTCTGGTCAGCTCTGGTAAAAGTCAGATTTCTTTTTGTTTCAGATCTTCCTCTAGCCTTGTTCTTCTTTCGAGAGTTCCCTTGTGCTGTTCAGTTGGATCTCCTTCAGTTGACAGGGCGGTGCCCGAGCAGCGACCCTCCCCAGCTCAAGCCCAACTCCTACTTACCTGCCAGGTGAGATACTATGATCATGAAGGTGCTTCTTCCAGGGCAAGGCTCACCCATTGCACTCTGGGTGTGCTGCCCCTGCGATTTCCCCAAATGTGGGAAACTTGACTGCATAATTTGTGTTTCCCCTGGTCGGCTCTCATATAATTCACATCTCTTTGTCTCAGGTCTCTCTCCAGCCTAGTTTGCTGTCTGTTTCCACTTCTTTTTTCTTGAGCCCCTCCCTTTTATACCCTTGTGCACTATCCTGACTTCTCCTCCTGTCTGCTTACTTTGTGCCTTCCAATGCACAATGCAAACTACACACCCTTTTACTTGCCTTACAGAGCAGCTCTGGAGCTGTTACAGTGCCAAGCTGCTGTAAGAAATCAGCTTGAATGCTTCAGGGGCTGGGGCATTGTCAACATGAGCCCCACACCGAAGGAGGGTGGGGGTGTTTAATGCGAACTAAGGGTCATCCAAGCGCCGCAAAAGGCCGCCATGCCCTGCATGCCCCTTTTCTCTTTTCATATGCAGATGAGGGTTCCAGCCAACTTTGGCCCACTGCTTGGATGACATCACCGTATGCAAATCCGTCTTCTGCAGAACTTCCCCCAGGAATGCTTGTACTAGTTGTTGCATTTGGTTTGTTGTTTGGGGGTGCTTCAGTATTAGGCAGCCTTCTGCCCTCCCATGTTCATCTGAAAATATGTGTTCTCCCTGCAGTTGTTGTCCCCAGATGAGAGTTCCCTTGTGCTGCCTCAGTTGAATCTCCTATACTTGACAGAGATGTGCTTGAGCAGCGGCCCTCCCCAGCCCTATCCCAAATCATACTTATTTTGCATAGGCGATACCATGGTCATGAAGATTGTTCTCCCAGGGTGAGGTTCATTCATTGCATTCTGGGTATGCTGACCCCTGTGATTTCCAAAATGTTGGAAACTCGACTGCATTATTTGTGGTAGTGGGGGACTGTGTTTGTGCTTTCCTCTGGTCAGCTCTGGTAAAAGTCAGATTTCTTTGTCTCAGATCTTCCTCTAGCCTTGTTCTTCTTTCGAGAGTTCCCTTGTGCTGCCTCAGTTGGATCTCCTTCACTTCACAGGGGGTGCCCGAGCAGCAATCCTCCACAGCTCTGGCCCAACTCCTACTTACCTGCCAGGTTAGATACTATGATCTTCACTGTTAGGGCAATCAGGATGTGGAATTCCCTGCCAGGGAAGGTGGTAATGGCGGACTCTGTAATTGGATTTAAAAAAGGAATGGATACATTTCTGAATGAAAAAGCTATCCAAGTTTATAATACTTAAAATATCAACATGGTTAATCCGGGGGTAACATGAGTTGTAGTAGCTAACTAGTCATAATACATTATTAAGCAAGTATGTAGAATCATCACAACTTAAAACAGGTTGAACACGATGGGCAATTTGCCTCTATTCAACCTCAAAAACTATGTTACTATATGTTACTATATTACTATGTTACTGTAGTATACAGAACACCACAATGCAATGAGCAGTGATAGTGAGCACTGATGAGGATACTAGAACTGACACTGAGCAGCAAGATGCAGCACTGGACTATTAGTAATGTACTGTAGTATGCTGAGCACAACAATGCAGCACAAGACAATGAGCAGTGATACTGAGCACTGATGAGGATACTACTGAGAACTGACACTGAGCAGGAGAGACACACTACTAGTATTACTGAGCAGCAATAAGTATCCACTGATACTGAGCACTGATATTGAGATTTCCACTGAGAGAACATAGCCACGTCCTCTCCGCTCTCTCTTCAATGCACGAGTAAAAATGGCGGCAACGCGCAGCTCTTTATATGGAATCCGAATCTCGCGAGAATCCGACAGCGGGATGATGACATTTTCCCTTGTTCATAGAATTTGGGAGTCATTTTGATCCCAAAGTATTATTAACCTCAATAACCATAATTTCCACTCATTTTCAGTCTATTCTTAACACCTTACACCTCACAATATTATTTTTAGTCCTAAAATTTGCACCGAGGTCGCTGGATGACTAAGCTCAGCGACCCAAGTGGCCGACACAAACACCTGGCCCATCTAGGAGTGGCACTGCAGTGTCACGCAGGATAGCACTTCCAAAAAACACTCCCCAAACAGCACATGACGCAAAGAAAAAAAGAGGCGCAATGAGGTAGCTGTGTGACTAAGCTCAGCGACCCAAGTGGCCGACACAAACACCTGGCCCATCTAGGAGTGGCACTGCAGTGTCACGCAGGATGGCCCTTCCAAAAAACACTCCCCAAACAGCACATGACGCAAAGAAAAAAAGAGGCGCAATGAGGTAGCTGTGTGACTAAGCTCAGCGACCCAAGTGGCCGACACAAACACCTGGCCCATCTAGGAGTGGCACTGCAGTGTCACGCAGGATGGCCCTTCCAAAAACACTCCCCAAAGAGCACATGACGCAAAGAAAAAAAGAGGCGCAATGAGGTAGCTGTGTGACTAAGCTCAGCGACCCAAGTGGCCGACACAAACACCTGGCCCATCTAGGAGTGACACTGCAGTGTCACGCAGGATGGCCCTTCCAAAAAACACTCCCCAAACAGCACATGACGCAAAGAAAAAAAGAGGCGCAATGAGGTAGCTGTGTGACTAAGCTCAGCGACCCAAGTGGCCGACACAAACACCTGGCCCATCTAGGAGTGTCACTGCAGTGTCACGCAGGATGGCCCTTCCAAAAAACACTCCCCAAACAGCACATGACGCAAAGAAAAAAAGAGGCGCAATTAGGTAGCTGTGTGACTAAGCTCAGCGACCCAAGTGGCCGACACAAACACCTGGCCCATCTAGGAGTGGCACTGCAGTGTCACGCAGGATGGCCCTTCCAAAAAACACTCCCCAAACAGCACATGACGCAAAGAAAAATGAAAGAAAAAAGAGGTGCAAGATGGAATTGTCCTTGGGCACTCCCACCCACCCTTATGTTGTATAAACAGGACATGCACACTTTAACCAACCCATAATTTCAGTGACAGGGTCTGCCACACAACTGTGACTGAAATGACGGGTTGGTTTGGACCCCCACCAAAAAAGAAGCAATTAATCTCTCCTTGCACAAACTGGCTCTACAGAGGCAAGATGTCCACCTCATCATCATCCTCCGATTCATCACCGTGTACATCCCCCTCCTCACAGATTATCAATTCGTCCCCACTGGAATCTACCATCTCAGCTCCCTGTGTACTTTGTGGAGGCAATTGCTGCTGGTCATTGTCTCCACGGAGCAATTGATTATAATTCATTTTAATGAACATCATCTTCTCCACATTTTCTGGAAGTAACCTCGTACGCCGATTGCTGACAAGGTGAGCGGCGGCACTAAACACTCTTTCGGAGTACTACTTGTGGGAGGGCAACTTAGGTAGAATAAAGCCAGTTTGTGCAAGGGCCTCCAAATTGCCTCTTTTTCCTGCCAGTATACGTACGGACTGTCTGACGTGCCTACTTGGATGCGGTCACTCATATAATCCTCCACCATTCTTTCAATGGTGAGAGAATCATATGCAGTGACAGTAGACGTCATGTCGTAATTGTTGGCAGGTCCTTCAGTCCGGACCAGATGTCAGCATCAGCAGTCGCTCCAGACTGCCCTGCATCACCGCCAGCGGGTGGGCTCGGAATTCTGAGCCTTTTCCTCGCACCCCCAATTGCGGGAGAATGTGAAGGAGGAGCTGTTGACCGATCAAGTTCCACTTGACTTGATAATTTTCTCACCAGCAGGTCTTTGAACCCCTGCAGACGTGTGTCTGCCGGAAAGAGAGATACAACGTAGGTTTTAAATCTAGGATCGAGCACGGTGGCCAAAATGTAGTGCTCTGATTTCAACAGATTGACCACCCGTGAATCCTGGTTAAGCGAATGAAGGGCTCCATCCACAAGTCCCACATGCCTAGCGGAATCGCTCTGTCTTAGCTCCTCCTTCAATGTCTCCAGCTTCTTCTGCAAAAGCCTGATGACGGGAATGACCTGACTCAGGCTGGCAGTGTCTGAACTGACTTCACGTGTGGCAAGTGGATCTTGATCTTTCCCTAATTTTGGAACCTCAACATTTTTGTTCTCCATATTTTAATAGGCACAACTAAAAGGCACCTCAGGTAAACAATGGAGATGGATGGATTGGATACTAGTATACAATTATGGACGGGCTGCCGAGTGCCGACACAGAGGTAGCCACAGCCGTGAACTACCGCACTGTACTGTGTCTGCTGCTAATATATAGACTGGTTGATAAAGAGATAGTATACTCGTAACTAGTATGTATGTATAAAGAAAGAAAAAAAAACCACGGTTAGGTGGTATATACAATTATGGACGGGCTGCCGAGTGCCGACACAGAGGTAGCCACAGCCGTGAACTACCGCACTGTACTGTGTCTGCTGCTAATATATAGACTGGTTGATAAAGAGATAGTATACTCGTAACTAGTATGTATGTATAAAGAAAGAAAAAAAAACCACGGTTAGGTGGTATATACAATTATGGACGGGCTGCCGAGTGCCGACACAGAGGTAGCCACAGCCGTGAACTACCGCACTGTACTGTGTCTGCTGCTAATATAGACTGGTTGATAAAGAGATAGTATACTCGTAACTAGTATGTATGTATAAAGAAAGAAAAAAAAACCACGGTTAGGTGGTATATACAATTATGGACGGGCTGCCGAGTGCCGACACAGAGGTAGCCACAGCCGTGAACTACCGCACTGTACTGTGTCTGCTGCTAATATATAGACTGGTTGATAAAGAGATAGTATACTCGTAACTAGTATGTATGTATAAAGAAAGAAAAAAAAACCACGGTTAGGTGGTATATACAATTATGGACGGGCTGCCGAGTGCCGACACAGAGGTAGCCACAGCCGTGAACTACCGCACTGTACTGTGTCTGCTGCTAATATATAGACTGGTTGATAAAGATATAGTATACTTGTAACTAGTATGTATGTATAAAGAAAGAAAAAAAAACCACGGTTAGGTGGTATATACAATTATGGACGGGCTGCCGAGTGCCGACACAGAGGTAGCCACAGCCGTGAACTACCGCACTGTACTGTGTCTGCTGCTAATATAGACTGGTTGATAAAGAGATAGTATACTCGTAACTAGTATGTATGTATAAAGAAAGAAAAAAAAACCACGGTTAGGTGGTATATACAATTATGGACGGGCTGCCGAGTGCCGACACAGAGGTAGCCACAGCCGTGAACTGCCGCACTGTACTGTGTCTGCTGCTAATATAGACTGGTTGATAAAGAGATAGTATACTCGTAACTAGTATGACTATAAAGAAAGAAAAAAAAACCACGGTTAGGTGGTATATACAATTATGGACGGGCTGCCGAGTGCCGACACAGAGGTAGCCACAGCCGTGAACTGCCGCACTGTACTGTGTCTGCTGCTAATATAGACTGGTTGATAAAGAGATAGTATACTCGTAACTAGTATGACTATAAAGAAAGAAAAAAAAACCACGGTTAGGTGGTATATACAATTATGGACGGGCTGCCGAGTGCCGACACAGAGGTAGCCACAGCCGTGAACTACCGCACTGTACTGTGTCTGCTGCTAATATAGATTGGTTGATAAAGAGATAGTATACTACTAATATTATATATACTGGTGGTCAGGTCACTGGTCACTAGTCACACTGGCAGTGGCACTCCTGCAGCAAAAGTGTGCACTGTTTAATTTTAATATAATATTATGTACTCCTGGCTCCTGCTATAACCTATAACTGGCACTGCAGTGCTCCCCAGTCTCCCCCACAATTATAAGCTGTGTGAGCTGAGCACAGTCAGATATATATATATATACATTGATGCAGCACACTGGGCTGAGCAGTGCACACAGATATGGTATGTGACTGAGTCACTGTGTGTATCGTTTTTTTCAGGCAGAGAACGGATATATTAAATAAAACAAACAACTGCACTGTCTGGTGGTCACTGTGGTCGTCAGTCACTAAACTCTGCACTCTCTTCTACAGTATCACAGCCTCGGGTCAATCTCTCTCTCTCTCTCTCAACCCTAATCTAAATGGAGAGGACGCCAGCCACGTCCTCTCCCTATCAATCTCAATGCACGTGTGAAAATGGCGGCGACGCGCGGCTCCTTATATAGAATCCGAGTCTCGCGAGAATCCGACAGCGTCATGATGACGTTCGGGCGCGCTCGGGTTAACCGAGCAAGGCGGGAGGATCCGAGTCTGCTCGGACCCGTGAAAAAAACATGAAGTTCGTGCGGGTTCGGATTCAGAGAAACCGAACCCGCTCATCTCTAGTCCTTTCTACACTTTACCACTCTCCACCGGTATTATTATTTCTCCGCTCTCAAGTTCTACATTTCAGTTCATATTTCATCGCTCCCAAGTTCATTTATTATTTAACTGGTTCCAGCCAGTATCCACTACGTGCTAACAACAGTCAGGTTCCAGCCAGTATCCACAGCAGCTGTTTTATCTTCAGCAACCCAGCTTTTCCTGGAACACCAGCTGGCACAATCCTGGGTTATCTCCATTGCTACAGTCGGGCCTGGTAAGGACTTTCCATCTAGAAGATCATAAGAACTATCTCACACTACCAGTGCCCTGTGGCTCCTGCCATCCTGTAGTACCCAGGAACTGTATTTATTCTTTGCTGACTTTTACGTTTTCTTTTACTGCTGCTGTGTTGCGGAGTTGTCATAATAAACATCATTGACTTTTATCCAAGTTGTCGTGGTCACGCCTTCGGGCATTTATTATTTATGTTACTTACATGTCCAGGGGTCTGACACAACCTCCCAGGTTCCGGTACATCTCAGCCCCTACAACTGAGGCTGCCTCCCGTCAGCTCAGGCCCTCAGTTGTGACAGCTTCCCCTTGCTATAAACATGGTTTGTACTCTTTTCCATGTGTTCCCAGATCTTTCAAACAATTAGTGTGGTCAAGAAAGTTCTGTTTGAAAAGAAACAAACATTTACTGTCATTTCTATGCAAATGAGCTTACATTAAAGCACACTCGTTCTATCTTTAAACCGATAAAATAAAACCCCAATAAGATGGGGCATGCAAAAATTGAGATAAAACTCAGTTTTGCTCCTCTCCACGGAAATCTTTAGTAAAAGGCGAAAGATTTGTTCGTTCTGAAGAGAAACCACAGCATGACCAAGATTCTACCTGTCGCCTGAGTGCCATGCCAGCAGTCCTCATTCAGCTCAAAGTGAGCACCAACTTTGAAAGAAAGAAAGCAGATTTCTCACCAGGCTTCCCCTTGCTATAAACATGGTTTGTACTCTTTTCCATGTGCTCCCAGATCTTTCAAGCAATTAGTATAGTCAAGAAAGTTCTGTTTGAAAAGAAACAAACATTTACTGTCATTTCTATGCAAATGAGCTTACATTAAAGCACACTCGTTCTATCTTTAAACTGATAAAAGAAACCCCAATAAGACGGGGCATGCAAAAATTGAGATAAAACTCAGTTTTGCTCCTCTCCACGGAAATCTTTAGTAAAAGGCGAAAGATTTGTTCGTTCTGAAGAGAAACCAGAGCATGACCAAGATTCCACCTGTCGCCTGAGTGCCATGCCAGCAGTCCTCATTCAGCTCAAAGTGAGCACCCAATTTGAAAGAAAGAAAGCAGATTTCTCACCAGGCTTCCCCTTGCTATAAGCATGGTTTGTACTCTTTTCCATGTGCTCCCAGATCTTTCAAGCAATTAGTATGGTCAAGAAAGTTCTGCTTGAAAAGAAACAGGCATTTATTGTCATTGTTATGCAAATAAACTTACATTAAAGCTAACAAGAAAGCACACTCGTTCTGTCTTTAATCCGATAAAAGAAACCCCAATAATATGGGGCATGCAAAAATTGAGATAAAACTCAGTTTTGCTCCTCTCCACGGAAATCTTTAGTAAAAGGCGAAAGATTTGTTCGTTCTGAAGAGAAACCAGAGCATGACCAAGATTCCACCTGTCGCCTGAGTGCCGTGCCAGCAGTCCTCATTCAGATCAAAGTGAGCGCCCAATTTGAAAGAAAGCAGATTTCTCACCTGTCTTCTCCTTGCTATAAGCATGGTTTGTACTGTATTCCATGTGCTCCCAGATCTTTCAAGCAAGTAGCATGGTCAAGAAAGTTCTGTTTGAAAAGAAACAAACATTTACTGTCATTTCTATGCAAATGAGCTTACATTAAAGCACACTCATTCTATCTTTAAACCGATAAAAGAAACCCCAAAAAGATGGGGCATGCAAAAATTGAGATAAAACTCGGTTTTGCTCCTCTCCACGGAAATCTTTAGTAAAAGGCGAAAGATTTGTTCGTTCTGAAGAGAAACCAGAGCATGACCAAGATTTTTATCTGAAAATATGTGTTCTCCCTGCAGTTGTTGTCCCCAGATGAGAGTTCCCTTGTGCTGCCTCAGTTGAATCTCCTTTACTTGACAGGGGGATGCTCGAGCAGCGACCCTCCCCAGCTCTAGCCCAACTCCTACTTACCTGCCAGGTGAGATACTATGATCATGAAGGTGCTTCTCCCAGGGCAAGGCTCACCCATTGCACTCTGGGTGTGCTGCTTCTGCGTTTTCCCCAAATGTGGGAAACTTGACTGCATAATTTGTGTTTCCCCTGGTCGGCTCTCGTATAATTCAGATCTCTTTGTCTCAGGTCTCTCTCCAGCCTAGTTTGCTGTCTGTTTCCACTTCTCTTTTCTTGAGCCGCTCCCTTCTATGCCCTTGCGCACTATCCTGACTTCTCCCGTCTGCTTACTTCGTGCCTTCCAACGCACAATGCAAACTACAGGTAGTGCTGCAGGGCCCACACCCTTTTACTTGCCTTACAGAGCGTCTCTGGAGCAGTTACAGTGCCCAGCTGCTGCAAGAAATCAGCTTGAATGCTTCAGGGGCTGGGGCATAGCCAACATGAGCCCCACACCGAAGGAGGGTGGAGGTGTGTAATGCGAACTAGGGGTCATCCAAGCGCCGCAAAAGGCCGCCATGCCCTGCACGCCCCTTGTCTCTTTTCATATGCAGACGAGGGTTGAAGCCAACTTTGACCCACTGTTTGGATGACATCACCATATGCAAATCCATCTGCTGCAGGCCTTCCCCCAGGAATGCTTGCACTAGTTGTTGCATTTGGTTTGTTGTTTGGGGGTGCTTCAGTATTAGGCAGCCTTCTGCCCTCCCATGTTCATCTGAAAATATGTGTTCTCCCTGCAGTTGTTGTCCCCAGATGAGAGTTCCCTTGTGCTGCCTCAGTTGAATCTCCTTTACTTGACAGAGATGTGCCTGAGCAGCGGCCCTCCCCAGCCCTATCCCAAATCATACTTATTTTGCATAGGCGATACCATGGTCATGAAGATTGTTCTCCCAGGGTGAGGTTCATTCATTGCATTCTGGGTATGCTGACCCCTGTGATTTCCCCAAATGTGGGAAACTCGACTGCATTATTTGTGGTAGTGGGGGACTGTGTTTGTGCTTTCCTCTGGTCAGCTCTGGTAAAAATCAGATTTCTTTATATCAGATCTTCCTCTAGCCTTGTTCTTCTTTCGAGAGTTCCCTTGTGCTGCCTCAGTTGGATCTCTTTCACTTGAGAGGGGGGTGCCCGAGCAGCGACCCTCCCCAGCTCTAGCCCAACTCCTACTTACCTGCCAGGTGAGATACTATGATCATGAAGGTGCTTCTCCCAGGGCAAGGCTCACCCATTGCATTCTGGTTGTGCTGCCCCTGCGATTTCCCCAAATGTGGGAAACTTGACTGCATAATTTGTGTTTCCCTTGGTCATCTCTCGTATAATTCAGATCTCTTTGTCTCAGGTCTCTCTCCAGCCTAGTTTGCTGTCTGTTTCCACTTCTCTTTTCTTGAGCCGCTCCCTTCTATGCCCTTGCGCACTATCCTGACTTCTCCCGTCTGCTTACTTCGTGCCTTCCAATGCACAATGCAAACTACAGGTAGTGCTGCAGGGCCCACACCCTTTTACTTGCCTTACAGAGCAGCTCTGGAGCAGTTACAGTGCCCAGCTGCTGCAAGAAATCAGCTTGAATGCTTCAGGGGCTGGGGCATAGCCAACATGAGCCCCACACCGAAGGAGGGTGGAGGTGTGTAATGCGAACTAGGGGTCATCCAAGCGCCGCAATAGGGCGCCATGCCCTGCACGCCCCTTTTCTCTTTTCATATGCAGACGAGGGTTGAAGCCAACTTTGACCCACTGCTTGGATGGCATCACCATATGCAAATCCATCTGCTGCAGGCCTTCCCCCAGGAATGCTTGCACTAGTTGTTGCATTTGGTTTGTTGTTTGGGGGTGCTTCAGTATTAGGCAGCCTTCTCCCCTCCCATGTTCATCTGAAAATATGTGTTCTCCCTGCAGTTGTTGTCCCCAGATGAGAGTTCCCTTGTGCTGCCTCAGTTGAATCTCCTTTACTTGAAAGAGATGTGCCTGAGCAGCGGCCCTCCCCAGCCCTATCCCAAATCATACTTATTTTGCATAGGAGAGACCATGGTCTTGAAGATTGTTCTCCCAGGGTGAGGTTCATTCATTGCATTCTGGGTATGCTGACCCCTGTGATTTCCCCAAATGTGGGAAACTCAACTGCATTATTTGTGGTAGTGGGGGACTGTGTTTGTGCTTTCCTCTGGTCAGCTCTGGTAAAAGTCAGATTTCTTTGTTTCAGATCTTCCTCTAGCCTTGTTCTTCTTTCGAGAGTTCCCTTGTGCTGCCTCAGTTGGATCTCCTTCACTTGACAGGGGGGTGCCCGTGCAGCGACTCTCCCCAGCTCTAGCCCAACTTCTACTTACCTGCCAGGTGAGATACTATAATCATGAAGGTGCTTCTCCCAGGGCAAGGCTCACCCATTGCACTCTGGATGTGCTGCCCCTGCGATTTCCCCAAATGTGGGAAACTTGACTGCATAATTTGTGTTTCCCCTGGTCGGCTCTCGTATAATTCAGATCTCTTTGTCTCAGGTCTCTCTCCAGCCTAGTTTGCTGTCTGTTTCCACTTCTCTTTTCTTAAGTGCCTTCCAATGCACAATGCAAACTACAGGTAGTGCTGCAGGGCCCACACCCTTTTACTTGCCGTACAGAGCAGCTCTGGAGCTGTTACAGTGCCCAGCTGCTGCAAGAAATCAGCTTGAATGCTTCAGGGGCTGGGGCATAGCAAACATGAGCCCCACACCGAAGGAGGGTGGGGGTGTTTAATGCGAACTAAGGGTCATCCAAGCGCCGCAAAAGGCCGCCATGCCCTGCATACCCCTTTTCTTTTTTCATATGCAGATGAGGGTTCCAGCCAACTTTGGCCCACTGCTTGGATGACATCACCGTATGCAAATCCGTCTTCTGCAGAACTTCCCCCAGGAATGCTTGTACTAGTTGTTGCATTTGGTTTGTTGTTTGGGGGTGCTTCAGTATTAGGCAGCCTTCTGCCCTCCCATGTTCATCTGAAAATAGAGATATCGGCAAGGAAAAGCTGTATTGTACCTTTGCATTTTTCTCCCAAACGAAGGACACTAGAATGAAAATTTTAAAGCCTCCTATTAGTGCTTCATCTACACGTTATAGCCCTTAATTTTCCAATGCCTATCTCTTTGCAAAAGAGAGATATCGGCAAGGAAAAGCTGTATTGTACCTTTGCAGTTTTCTCCCAAACGAAGGACACTAGAATGAAAATTTTAAAGCCTCCTGTTAGTGCTTCATCTACACGTTATAGCCCTGAATTTTCCAATGCCTATCTCTTTGCAAAAGAGAGATATCAGCAAGGAAAAGCTGTATTGTACCTTTGCATTTTTCTCCCAAACGAAAGACACTAGAATGAAAATTTTAAAGCCTCCTGTTAGTGCTTCATCTACACGTTATAGCCCTGAATTTTCCAATGCCTATCTCTTTGCAAAAGAGAGATATCGGCATGGAAAAGCTGTATTGTACCTTTGCATTTTTCTCCCAAACGAAGGACACTAGAATGAAAATTTAAAAGCCTCCTGTTAGTGCTTCATCTACACGGTATAGCCCTGAATTTTCCAATGCCTAGCTCTTTGCAAAAGAGAGATATTGGCAAGGAAAAGCTGTATTGTACCTTTGCTTTTTTCTCCCAAACGAAGGACACTAGAATGAAAATTGTAAAGACTCCTCTTAGTGCTTCATCTACACGTTATAGCCCTGAATTTTCCAATGCCTATCTCTTTGCAAAAGAGAGATATCGGCAAGGAAAAGCTGTATTGTACCTTTGCATTTTTCTCCCAAACGAAGGACACTAGAATGAAAATTTTAAAGCCTCCTGTTAGTGCTTCATCTACACGTTATAGCCCTGAATTTTCCAATGCCTATCTCTTTGCAAAAGAGAGATATCGGCAAGGAAAAGCTGTATTGTACCTTTGCATTTTTCTCCCAAACGAAAGACACTAGAATGAAATTTTTAAAGCCTCCTGTTAGTGCTTCATCTACACGTTATAGCCCTGAATTTTCCAATGCCTATCTCTTTGCAAAAGAGAGATATCGGCAAGGAAATGCTGTATTGTACCTTTGCATTTTTCTCCCAAACGAAAGACACTAGAATGAAAATTTTAAAGCCTCCTGTTAGTGCTTCATCTACACGTTATAGCCCTGCATTTTCCAATGCCTATCTCTTTGCAAAAGAGAGATATCGGCAAGGAAAAGCTGCATTGTACTTTTGCATTTTTCTCCCAAACGAAGGACACTAGAATGAAAATTTTAAAGCCTCCTTTTAGTGCTTCATCTACACGTAATAGCCCTGAATTTTCCAATGCCTATCTCTTTGCAAAAGAGAGATATCGGCAAGGAAATGCTGTATTGTACCTTTGCATTTTTCTCCCAAACGAAAGACACTAGAATGAAAATTTTAAAGCCTCCTGTTAGTGCTTCATCTACACGTTATAGCCCTGCAATAGAAACACCTTGGCTGGCGAAAATACATCACATATAGCCCCCAGGGCTATATGGATGAATTTTAACCCCTGGCAGATTCCACAGAAAAACGGGAGAAAAGGCCGCCGAGAAGGGGGCGGAGCCTATCTCCTCAGCACACTGGCGCCATTTTCTCTCACAGCTCCGTTGGAGGGAAACTCCCTGGCTCTCCCCTGCAGTTACTACACTACAGAAAGGGGTTAAAAAAGAGAGGGGGGCACTAATTAGGCGTAGTATAACAATACAGCAGCTATAAGGGGAAAAACACTTATATAAGGTTATCCCTGTATATATATATATATATATATATATAGCGCTCTGGTGTGTGCTGGCATACTCTCCCTCTGTCTCCCCAAAGGGCTAGTGGGGTCCTGTCCTCTATCAGAGCATTCCCTGTGTGTGTGTGTGTGTCGGTACGATTGTGTCGACATGTATGAGGAGGAAAATGGTGTGGAGGCGGAGCAATTGCCTGTAATGGAGTTGTCACCCCCTAGGGAGTCGACACCTGAGTGGCTGAGCTTATGGAAGGAATTACGTGACAGTGTCAGCTCTTTACAAAAGATTGATGACATGAGACAGCCGGCTACTCAGCCTGTGCCTGTCCAGGTGTCTCAAAAGCCATCAGGGGCTCTAAAACGCCCGTTACCGCAGATGGCAGATACAGACGCCGACACGGATACTGATTCCAGTGTCGACGATTAAGAGACGAATGTGACTTCCAGTAGGGCCACACGTTACATGATTGAGGCTATGGAAAATGTTTTTACACATTTCTGATAATACCAGTACCACTAAAAAGGGTATTATGTTGGGTGAGAAAAAACTGCCTGTAGTTTTTCCTGCATCTGAGGAATTAAATGAAGTGTGTGATGATGCGTGGGTTTCCCCCGATAAAAACTGTTAATTCCTAAAAAGTTATTAGCATCATACCCCTTCCCGCCAGAGGATAGGGCACATTGGGAAACACCCCCTAGGGTGAATAAAGCCCTCACACGCTTGTCTAAACAGGTGGCACTACCGTCCCCGGATACGGCCGCCCTTAAGGAACCTGCTGACAGAAAGCAGTAAAATATCCTAAAATGTATATACACTCACACGGGTGTGATACTGCGACCAGCAATCGCCTCAGCCTGGATGTGCAGTGCTGGGGTGGCTTGGTCGGATTCCCTGACTGACAATATTGATACCCTAGATAGGGACAGTATATTACTGACTATAGAGCATTTAAAAGATGCTTTCTATATATGCGTGATGCACAGAGGGATATTTGCCGACTGGCATCAAGAGTAAGTGCGCTGTCCATTTCTGCCAGAAGAGGGTTATGGACAAGACAGTGGTCATGTGATGCTGATTCCAAAAGGCATATGGAAGTATCGCCTTATAAAAGGGAGGAGTTATTTGGGGTAGGTCTAACAGACCTGGTGGCCACGGCAACGGCTGGGAAATCCACATTTTTACCCCAGGTAGCCTCTCAACATAAGAAGACGCCGTATTATCAGGCGCAGTCCTTTGGGCCCCATAAGGGCAAGCGGGCAAAAGGCTCCTCATTTCTGCCCCGTGGCAGAGGGAGAGGAAAAAGGCTGCAGCAAACAGCCAGTTCCCAGGAACAGAAACGGTGGGGGCCCGTCTCATAAATTTCAGCGTGCAGTGGGCTCACTCACAGGTGGACCCCTGGATCCTTCAGGTGGTATCTCAGGGGTACAAATTGGAATTCGAGACGTCTCCCCTTCGCCGTTTTCCTAAAGTCTGCTTTACCGACGTCTCCCTCCGACAGGGAGGCGGTATGGGAAGCCATTCACAAGCTGTATTCCCAGCAGGTGATAATCAAGGTACCCCTCCTACAACAGGGAAAGGGGTATTATTCCACGCTGTTTGTGGTACCGAAGCCGGACGGCTCGGTGAGACCTAATTTAAATCTGAAATCCTTGAACACTTACATACAAAGGTTCAAATTCAAGATGGAGTCACTCAGAGCGGTGATGGCAAACCGGGAAGAAGGGGATTATATGGTGTCTCTGGACATCAAGGATGCTTATCTCCATGTCCCAAATTACCCTTCTCACCAAGGGTACCTCAGGTTTGTGGTACAGAACTGTCACTATCAGTTTCAGACGCTGCCGTTTGGTTTGTCCACGGCACCCCGGGTCTTTACCAAAGTAATGGCCGAAATGATGATACTCCTTCGAAGGAAGGGAGTTTTAATTATCCCTTACTTGGACGATCTCCGGATAAGGGCAAGATCCAGGGAACAGTTGGTAGTCGGGGTAGCACTATCTCAAGTAGTGTTGCGGCAGCACGGTTGGATTCTTAATATTCCAAAATCGCAGCTGATTCCGACGACACGTCTTCTATTCCTAAGGATGATCCTGGACACAGTCCAGAAAATAAGAATTTACTTACCGATAATTCTATTTCTCATAGTCCGTAGTGGATGCTGGGGACTCCGAAAGGACCATGGGGAATAGCGGCTCCGCAGGAGACTGGGCACAAAGTAAAAGCTTTAGGACTAGCTGGTGTGCACTGGCTCCTCCCCCTATGACCCTCCTCCAAGCCTCAGTTAGGATACTGTGCCCGGACGAGCGTACACAATAAGGAAGGATTTTGAATCCCGGGTAAGACTCATACCAGCCACACCAATCACACCGTACAACTTGTGATCTGAACCCAGTTAACAGCATGATAACAGAAGGAGCCTCTGAAAAGATGGCTCACAACAACAATAACCCGATTTTTGTAACAATAACTATGTACAAGTAATGCAGACAATCCGCACTTGGGATGGGCGCCCAGCATCCACTATGGACTATGAGAAATAGAATTATCGGTAAGTAAATTCTTATTTTCTCTAACGTCCTAGTGGATGCTGGGGACTCCGAAAGGACCATGGGGATTATACCAAAGCTCCCAACCGGGTGGGAGAGTGCGGATGACTCTGCAGCACCGAATGAGAGAACTCCAGGTCCTCCTCAGCCAGGGTATCAAATTTGTAGAATTTAGCAAACATGTTTTCCCCTGACCAAGTAGCTGCTCGGCAAAGTTGTAAAGCCGAGACCCCTCGGGCAGCCGCCCAAGATGAGCCCACTTTCCGTGTGGAATGGGCTTTTACAGATTTTGGCTGTGGCAGGCCTGCCACAGAATGTGCAAGCTGAATTGTACTACAAATCCAACGAGCAATCGTCTGCTTAGAAGCAGGAGCACCCAGCTTGCTGGGTGCATACAGGATAAACAGCGAATCAGATTTTCTGACTCCAGCCGTCCTGGAAACATATATTTTCAGGGCCCTGACTACGTCCAGCAACTTGGAATCCTCCAAGTCCCTAGTAGCCGCAGGCACCACATATGAAAAATTAGGTAAGGGCTTTTATAGGATAAAGCCGCCAATTCTGAGACACGATGTACAGAGAGCCAACGTAAAAAATAACAATGTTTATTAATAAAACATATAAAAAGATTAATTGTCAAATAACCGGTGAAAAATATATATAAATATATATAAGAACATTCTACCTTTGAGAAAGTCACGTGAACGTGACGAAACGCGTCAGGACCCGCCCCTATCCACACTCAGCTCAGGTGAAATCTTCCAGGTGTTCCTTGGTCCCCGCTGCACCCTCCTTCTACAGCATCCGACATCAGCGGCTTCAGCGCACACGCCGCCACGACCGGGTTGTGAGAGAGACGGTCCATTCCTTTCCGCTGCACAGCGTATATGGGCATTGCAGGACATTGAAGCCGAGGACGCTCGGCTCTTACCAGCCCATTTTGGAAAGGTATTGAATATCAATTTCAACTGAGGGACTTTTTTATTCATTAGGATCCTACCAACACACCTGGTATTTATCAACTATCTAACAAGTGAATCACTGAACTTTTCACCCCAATAAGCTGAGTCATTACAATATACCACTAGTTCACGTCTAGTGACTGTTCTTATATATATTTGTATATATTTTTCACCGGTTATTTGACAATTAATCTTTTTATATGTTTTATTAATAAACATTGTTATTTTTTACGTTGGCTCTCTGTACATCATGTTTCGTTCCTGATATTCAGCGCAGCCGTTTGTTCTTTTTCTATGCTATCACCACAATACTACACATAGTATTCCGGCAAGCGCAGACTATCAGGAACATAAAATTGTGATTATTTAATTCTATGAAACACGTATTGGTTTTCACTTTTTATTTTGATGATTAGGCGCTCGTTTGTTGCAGTTTTTTGTTTTGGTCAATTCTGAGACACGCCTGGCTGAAGCCAGGGCTAACAGCATTACCACTTTCCATGTGAGATATTTTAAGTCCACAGTGGTGAGTGGTTCAAACCAATGTGATTTTAGGAATCCCAAAACTACATTGAGATCCCAAGGTGCCACTGGAGGCACAAAAGGAGGCTGTATATGCAGTACTCCCTTGACAAACGTCTGAACTTCAGGAACAGAAGCCAGTTCTTTTTGGAAGAATATTGACAGGGCCGAAATTTGAACCTTAATGGACCCTAATTTGAGGCCCATAGACAGTCCTGTTTGCAGGAAATGCAGGAAACGACCCAGTTGAAATTCCTCTGTAGGGGCCTTCCTGGCCTCGCACCACGCAACATATTTACGCCAAATACGGTGATAATGTTGTATGGTTACATCCTTCCTGGCTTTGATCAGGGTAGGGATGACTTCATCCGGAATGCCTTTTTCCTTCAGGATCCGGCGTTCAACCGCCATGCCGTCAAACGCAGCCGCGGTAAGTCTTGGAACAGACATGGTCCCTGCTGGAGCAGGTCCTTTCTTAGAGGTAGAGGCCACGGGTCTTCCGTGAGCATCTCTTGAATTTCCGGGTACCAAGTCCTTCTTGGCCAATCCGGAGCCACGAGTATAGTCTTTACTCCTCTCCTTCTTATGATTCTCAGTACTTTTGGTATGAGAGGAAGAGGAGGGAACACATACACTGACTGGTACACCCACGGTGTTACCAGAGAGTCCACAGCTATTGCCTGAGGGTCCCTTGACCTGGCGCAATATCTGTCCAGCTTTTTGTTGAGGCGGGACGCCATCATGTCCACCCTTTGGTTTTTCCCAACGGTTCACAATCATGTGGAAGACTTCTGGGTGAAGTCCCCACTCCCCCGGGTGAAGATCGTGTCTGCTGAGGAAGTCTGCTTCCCAGTTGTCCACTCCCGGAATGAACACTGCTGACAGTGCTATCACATGATTCTCCGCCCAGCGAAGAATCCTTGCCACTTCCATCATTGCCCTCCTGCTTCTTGTGCCGCCCTGTCTGTTTACGTGGGCGACTGCCGTGATGTTGTCCGACTGGATCAACACCGGCTGACCCTGAAGCAGAGGTCTTGCCTGACTTAGGGCATTGTAAATGGCCCTTAGTTCCAGGATATTTATGTGAAGTGACGTTTCCATGCTTGACCACAAGCCCAGGAAATTTCTTCCCTGTGTGACTGCTCCCCAGCCTCTCAGGCTGGCATCCGTGGTCACCAGGACCCAATCCTGAATGCCGAATCTGCGGCCCTCTAGGAGATGAGCACTCTGTAACCACCACAGGAGAGACATCCTTGTCCTTGGAGACAGGGTTATCCGCTGATGCATTTGAAGATGCGATCCGGACCATTTGTCCAGCAGATCCCACTGAAAAGTTCTTGCATGGAATCTGCCGAATGGAATCGCTTCGTAAGAAGCCACCATCTTTCCCAGGACCATTGTGCATTGTACTGACACTTGGCCTGGTCTTAGGAGGTTCCTGACTATGTCGGATAACTCCTTGGCTTTCTCCTCCGGGAGAAACACCTTTTTCTGTACTGTGTCCAGAATCATCCCTAGGAACAGCAGACGTGTCGTCGGAATCAGCTGCGATTTTGGAATATTTAGAATCCATCCGTGCTGTCGTAGTACTACTTGAGATAGTGCTACTCCGACCTCTAACTGTTCTCTGGACCTTGCCTGCTTACTTTGTGCCTTCCAATGCACAATGCAAACTACAGGTAGTGCTGCAGGGCCCACACCCTTTTACTTGCCGTACAGAGTAGCTCTGGAGCTGTTACAGTGCCCAGCTGCTGCAAGAAATCAGCTTGAATGCTTCAGGGGCTGGGGCATAGCCAACATGAGCCCCACACCGAAGGAGGGTGGAGGTGTTTAATGCGAACTAGGGGTCATCCAAGCGCCGCAAAAGGCCGCCATGCCCTGCACGCCCCTTTTCTCTTTTCATATGCAGACGAGGGTTGAAGCCAACTTTGACCCACTGCTTGGATGACATCACCGTATGCAAATCCATCTGCTGCAGGCCTTCCCCCAGGAATGCTTGCACTAGTTGTTGCATTTGGTTTGTTGTTTGACCCACTGCTTGGATGACATCACCGTATGCAAATCCATCTGCTGCAGGCCTTCCCCCAGGAATGCTTGCACTAGTTGTTGCATTTGGTTTGTTGTTTGGGGGTGCTTCATTATTAGGCAGCCTTCTGCCCTCCCATGTTCATCTGAAAATTTGTGTTCTCCCTGCAGTTGTTGTCCCCAGATGAGAGTTCCCTTGTGTTGCCTCAGTTGAATCTCCTTTACTTGACAGAGATGTGCCTGAGCAGCGGCCCTCCCCAGCCCTATCCCAAATCATACTTATTTTGCATAGGAGATACCATGGTCATGAAGATTGTTCTCCCAGGGTGAGGTTCATTCATTGCATTCTGGGTATGCTGACCCCTGTGATTTCCCCAAATGTGGGAAACTCGACTGCATTATTTGTGGTAGTGGGGGACTGTGTTTGTGCTTTCCTCTGGTCAGCTCTGGTAAAAGTCAGATTTATTTGTCTCAGATCTTCCTCTAGCCTTGTTCTTCTTTCGAGAGTTCCCTTGTGCTGCCTCAGTTGGATCTCCTTCACTTGACAGGGGGGTACCCGAGCAGCGACCCTCCCCAGCTCTAGCCCAACTTCTACTTACCTGGCAGGTGAGATACTATGATCATGTAGGTGCTTCTCCCAGGGCAAGGCTCACCCATTGCACTCTGGGTGTGCTGCTCCTGCGATTTCCCCAAATGTGGGAAACTTGACTGCATAATTTGTGTTTCCCCTGGTCGGCTCTCATATAATTCAGATCTCTTTGTCTCAGGTCTCTCTCCAGCCTAGTTTGCTGTCTGTTTCAACTTCTCTTTTCTTGAGCCGCTCCCTTCTATGCCCTTGCGCACTATCCTGACTTCTCCCGTCTGCTTACTTTGTGCCTTCCAATGCACAATGCAAACTACAGGTAGTGCTGCAGGGCCCACACCCTTTTACTTGCCGTTCAGAGCAGCTCTGGAGCTGTTACAGTGCCCAGCTGCTGCAAGAAATCAGCTTGAATGCTTCAGGGGCTGGGGCATAGCCAACATGAGCCCCACACCGAAGGAGGGTGGAGGTGTTTAATGCGAACTAGGGGTCATCCAAGCGCCGCAAAAGGCCGCCATGCCCTGCACGCCCCTTTTCTCTTTTCATATGCAGACGAGGGTTGAAGCTAACTTTGACCCACTGCTTGGATGACATCACCGTATGCAAATCCATCTGCTGCAGGCCTTCCCCCAGGAATGCTTGTACTAGTTGTTGCATTTGGTTTGTTGTTTGGGGGTGCTTCAGTATTAGGCAGCCTTCTGCCCTCCCATGTTTATCTGGAAATATGTGTTCTCCCTGCAGTTGTTGTCCCCAGATGAGAGTTCCCTTGTGCTGCCTCAGTTGAATCTCCTTTACTTGACAGAGATGTGCCTGAGCAGCGGCCCTCCCCAGCCCTATCCAAAATCATACTTATTTTGCATAGGCGATACCATGGTCATGAAGATTGTTCTCCCAGGGTGAGGTTCATTCATTGCATTCTGGGTATGCTGACCCCTGTGATTTCCCCAAATGTGGGAAACTCGACTGCATTATTTGTGGTAGTGGGGGACTGTGTTTGTGCTTTCCTCTGGACAGCTCTGGTAAAAGTCAGATTTATTTGTCTCAGATCTTCCTCTAGCCTTGTTCTTCTTTCGAGAGTTCCCTTGTGCTGCCTCAGTTGGATCTCTTTCACTTGACAGGGGGGTGCCAGAGCAGCGACCCTCCTCAGCTCTAGCCCAACTCCTACTTACCTGCCAGGTGAGATACTTTGATCATGAAGGTGCTTCTCCCAGGGCAAGGCTCACCCATTGCACTCTGGGTGTGGTGCCCCTGCGATTTCCCCAAATGTGGGAAGCTTGACTGCATAATTTGTGTTTCCCCTGGTCAGCTCTCGTATAATTCAGATCTCTTTGTCTCAGGTCTCTCTCCAGCCTAGTTTGCTGTCTGTTTCCACTTCTTTTTTCATGAGCCCCTCCCTTTTATACCCTTGTGCACTATCCTGACTTCTCCTCCTGTCTGCTTACTTTGTGCCTTCCAATGCACAATGCAAACTACAGGTAGTGCTGCAGGGCCCACACCCTTTTACTTGCCGTACAGAGCAGCTCTGGAGCTGTTACAGTGCCCAGCTGCTGCAAGAAATCAGCTTGAATGCTTCAGGGGCTGGGGCATAGCCAACATGAGCCCCACACCGAAGGAGGGTGGAGGTGTTTAATGTGAACTAGGGGTCATCCAAGCGCCGCAAAAGGCCGCCATGCCCTGCACGCCCCTTTTCTCTTTTCATATGCAGACGAGGGTTGAAGCCAACTTTGACCCACTGCTTGGATGACATCACCGTATGCAAATCCATCTGCTGCAGGCCTTCCCCCAGGAATGCTTGCACTAGTTGTTGCATTTGGTTTGTTGTTTGGGGGTGCTTCAGTATTAGGCAGCCTTCTGCCCTCCCATGTTCATCTGAAAATATGTGTTCTCCCTGCAGTTGTTGTCCCCAGATGAGAGTTCCCTTGTGCTGCCTCAGTTGAATCTCCTTTACTTGACAGAGATGTGCCTGAGCAGCGGCCCTCCCCAGCCCTATCCCAAATCATACTTATTTTGCATAGGAGATACCATGGTCATGAAGATTGTTCTCCCAGGGTGAGGTTCATTCATTGTATTCTGGGTATGCTGACCCCTGTGATTTCCCCAAATGTGGGAAACTCGACTGCATTATTTGTGGTAGTGGGGGACTGTGTTTGTGCTTTCCTCTGGTCAGCTCTGGTAAAAGTCAGATTTATTTGTCTCAGATCTTCCTCTAGCCTTGTTCTTCTTTCGAGAGTTCCCTTGTGCTGCCTCAGTTGGATCTCTTTCACTTGACAGGGGGGTGCCCGAGCAGCGACCCTCCCCAGCTCTAGCCCAACTCCTACTTACCTGCCAGGTGAGATACTATGATCATGAAGGTGCTTCTCCCAGGGCAAGGCTCACCCATTGCACTCTGATTTCCCCAAATGTGGGAAGCTTGACTGCATAATTTGTGTTTCCCCTGGTCGGCTCTCGTATAATTCAGATCTCTTTGTCTCAGGTCTCTCTCCAGCCTAATTTGCTGTCTGTTTCCACTTCTTTTTTCATGAGCCCCTCCCTTTTATACCCTTGTGCAATATCCTGACTTCTCCTCCTGTCTGCTTTCTTTGTGCCTTCCAATGCACAATGCAAACTACAGGTAGTGCTGCAGGGCCCACACCCTTTTACTTGCCTTACAGAGCAGCTCTGGAGCTGTTACAGTGCCCAGCTGCTGCAAGAAATCAGCTTGAATGCTTCAGGGGCTGGGGCATAGCCAACATGAGCCCCACACCGAAGGAGGGTGGAGGTGTTTAATGCGAACTAGGGGTCATCCAAGCGTCGCAAAAGGCCGCCATGCCCTGCACGCCCCTTTTCTCTTTTCATATGCAGACGAGGGTTGAAGCCAACTTTGACCCACTGCTTGGATGACATCACCGTATGCAAATCCATCTGCTGCAGGCCTTCCCCCAGGAATGCTTGCACTAGTTGTTGCATTTGGTTTGTTGTTTGGGGGTGCTTCAGTATTAGGCAGCCTTCTGCCCTCCCATGTTCATCTGAAAATATGTGTTCTCCCTGCAGTTGTTGTCCCCAGATGAGAGTTCCCTTGTGCTGCCTCAGTTGAATCTCCTTTACTTGACAGAGATGTGCATGAGCAGCGGCCCTCCCCAGCCCTATCCCAAATCATACTTATTTTGCATAGGAGATACCATGGTCATGAAGATTACTCTCCCAGGGTGAGGTTCATTCATTGCATTCTGGGTATGCTGACCCCTGTGATTTCCCCAAATGTGGGAAACGCGACTGCTTTATTTGTTGGTAGTGGGGGGACTGTGTTTGTGCTTTCTTCTGGTCAGCTCTGGTAAAAGTCAGATTTCTTTGTCTCAGATCTTCCTCTAGCCTTGTTCTTCTTTCGAGAGTTCCCTTGTGCTGCCTCAGTTGGATCTCCTTCACTTAACAGGGGGGTGCCCGAGCAGCGACCCTCCCCAGCTCTAGCCCAACTCCTACTTACCTGCCAGGTGAGATACTATGATCATGAAGGTGCTTCTCCCAGGGCAAGGCTCACCCATTGCACTCTGGGTGTGCTGCCCCTGCGATTTCCCCAAATGTGGGAAACTTGACTGCATAATTTGTGTTTCCCCTGGTCGGCTCTCGTATAATTCACATCTCTTTGTCTCAGGTCTCTCTCCAGCCTAGTTTGCTGTCTGTTTCCACTTCTCTTTTCTTGAGCCGCTCCCTTCTATGCCCTTGCGCACTATCCTGACTTCTCCCGTCTGCTTACTTTGTGCCTTCCTACGCACAATGCGAACTACAGGTAGTGCTGCAGGGCCCACACCCTTTTAGTTGCCTTACAGAGCAGCTCTGGAGCTGTTACAGTGCCCAGCTGCTGCAAGAAATTAGCTTGAATGCTTCAGGGGCTGGGGCATAGCCAACATGAGCCCCACACCGAAGGAGGGTGGAGGTGTTTAATGCGAACTAGGGGTCATCCAAGCGCCGCAAAAGGCCGCCATGCCCTGCATAACCCTTTTCTCTTTTCATATGCAGATGAGGGTTCCAGCCAACTTTGGCCCACTGCTTGGATGACATCACCGTATGCAAATCCGTCTTCTGCAGACCTTCACCCAGGAATGCTTTTACTAGTTGTTGCATTTGGTTTGTTGTTTGGGGGTGCTTCAGTATTAGGCAGCCTTCTGTCCTCCCATGTTCATCTGAAAATATGTGTTCTCCCTGCAGTTGTTGTCCCCAGATGAGAGTTCCCTTGTGCTGCCTCAGTTGAATCTCCTTTACTTGACAGAGATGTGCCTGAGCAGCGGCCCTCCCCAGCCCTATCCCAAATCATACTTATTTTGCATAGGAGATACCATGGTCATGAAGATTGTTCTCCCAGGGTGAGGTTCATTCATTGCATTCTGGGTATGCTGACCCCTGTGAATTTCCCAAATTTGGGAAACTCGACTGCATTATTTGTGGTAGTGGGGGACTGTGTTTGTGCTTTCCTCTGGTCAGCTCTGGTAAAAGTCAGATTTCTTTGTCTCAGATCTTCCTCTAGCCTTGTTCTTCTTTCGAGAGTTTCCTTGTGCTGCCTCAGTTGGATCTCCTTCACTTGACAGGGGGGTGCCCGAGCAGCGACCCTCCCAAGCTCTAGCCCAACTCCTACTTACCTGCCAGGTGAGATACTATAATCAGGAAGGTGCTTCTCCCAGGGCAAGGCTCACCCATTGCACTCTGGGTGTGCTGCTCCTGCGATTTCCCCAAATGTGGGAAACTTGACTGCATAATTTGTGTTTCCCCTGGTCGGCTCTCGTATAATTCAGATCTCTTTGTCTCAGGTCTCTCTCCAGCCTAGTTTGCTGTCTGTTTCAACTTCTCTTTTCTTGAGCTGCTCCCTTCTATGCCCTTGCGCACTATCCTGACTTCTCCCGTCTGCTTACTTTGTGCCTTCCAATGCACAATGCAAACTACAGGTAGTGCTGCAGGGCCCACACCCTTTTACTTGCCGTTCAGAGCAGCTCTGGAGCTGTTACAGTGCCCAGCTGCTGCAATAAATCAGCTTGAATGCTTCAGGGGATGGGGCATGGCCAACATGAGCCCCACACCAAAGGAGGGTGGGGGTGTTTAATGCGAACTAGGGGTCATCCAAGCACCGCAAAAGGCCGCCATGCCCTGCACGCCCCTTTTCTCTTTTCATATGCAGATGAGGGTTGAAGCCAACTTTGACCCACTGCTTGGATGACATCACCGTATGCAAATCCGTCTTCTGCAGAACTTACCCCAGGAATGCTTGCACTAGTTGTTGCATTTGGTTTGTTGTTTGGGGGTGCTTCAGTATTAGGCAGCCTTCTGCCCTCCCATGTTCATCTGAAAATATGTGTTCTCCCTGCAGTTGTTGTCCCCAGATGAGAGTTCCCTTGTGCTGCCTCAGTTGAATCTCCTTTACTTGACAGAGATGTGCATGAGCAGCGGCCCTCCCCAGCCCTATCCCAAATCATACTTATTTTGCATAGGAGATACCATGGTCATGAAGATTACTCTCCCAGGGTGAGGTTCATTCATTGCATTCTGGGTATGCTGACCCCTGTGATTTCCCCAAATGTGGGAAACGCGACTGCTTTATTTGTTGGTAGTGGGGGACTGTGTTTGTGTTTTCCTCTGGTCAGCTCTGGTAAAAGTCAAATTTCTTTGTCTCAGATCTTCCTCTAGCCTTGTTCTTCTTTCGAGAGTTTCCTTGTGCTGCCTCAGTTGGATCTCCTTCACTTGACAGGGGGGTGCCCGAGCAGCGACCCTCCCCAGCTCTAGCCCAACTCCTACTTACCTGCCAGGTGAGATACTATGATCATGAAGGTGCTTCTCCCAGGGCAAGGCTCACCCATTGCACTCTGGGTGTGCTGCCCCTGCGATTTCCCCAAATGTGGGAAACTTGACTGCATAATTTGTGTTTCCCCTGGTCAGGTCTCGTATAATTCAGATCTCTTTGTCTCAGGTCTCTCTCCAGCCTAGTTTGCTGTCTTTTTCAACTTCTCTTTTCTTGAGCTGCTCCCTTTTATACCCTTGTGCACTATCCTGACTTCTCCTCCTGTCTGCTTACTTTGTGCCTTCCAATGCGCAATGCAAACTACAGGTAGTGCTGCAGGGCCCACACCCTTTTACTTGCCTAACAGAACAGCTCTGGAGCTGTTACAGTGCCAAGCTGCTGCAAGAAATCAGCTTGAATGCTTCAGGGGATGGGGCATGGCCAACATGAGCCCCACACCGAAGGAGGGTGGGGGTGTTTAATGCGAACTAAGGGTCATCCAAGCGCCGCAAAAGGCCGCCATGCCCTGCATACCCCTTTTCTCTTTTCATATGCAGATGAGGGTTCCAGCCAACTTTGGCCCACTGCTTGGATGACATCACCGTATGCAATTCCGTCTTCTGCAGAACTTCCCCCAGGAATGCTTGTACTAGTTGTTGCATTTGGTTTGTTGTTTGGGGGTGCTTCAGTATTAGGCAGCCTTCTGCCCTCCCATGTTCATCTGAAAATATGTGTTCTCCCTGCAGTTGTTGTCCCCAGATGAGAGTTTCCTTGTGCTGCCTCAGTTGAATCTCCTTTACTTGACAGAGATGTGCATGAGCAGCGGCCCTCCCCAGCCCTATCCCAAATCATACTTATTTTGCATAGGAGATACCATGGTCATGAAGATTGTTCTCCCAGGGTGAGGTTCATTCATTGCATTTTGGGTATGCTGACCCCTGTGATTTCCCCAAATGTGGGAAACTCGACTGCATTATTTGTGGTAGTGGGGGACTGTGTTTGTGCTTTCCTCTGGTCAGCTCTGGAAAAAGTCAGATTTCTTTGTCTCAGATCTTCCTCTAGCCTTGTTCTTCTTTCGAGAGTTCCCTTGTGCTGCCTCAGTTGGATCTCTTTCACTTGACAGGGGGGTGCCCGAACAGCGACTTTCCCCAGCTCTAGCCCAACTCCTACTTACCTGCCAGGTGAGATACTATGATCATGAAGGTGCTTCTCCCAGGGCAAGGCTCACCCATTGCACTCTGGGTGTGCTGCCCCTGCGATTTCCCCAAATGTGGGAAACTTGACTGCATAATTTGTGTTTCCCCTGGTCGGCTCTCGTATAATTCAGATCTCTTTGTCTCAGGTCTCTCTCCAGCCTAGTTTGCTGTCTGTTTCCACTTCTCTTTTCTTCAGCCGCTCCCTTCTATACCCTTGTGCACTATCCTGACTTCTCCTCCCATCTGCTTACTTTGTGCCTTCCAATGCACAATGCAAACTACAGGTAGTGCTGCAGGGCCCACACCCTTTTACTTGCCTTACAGAGCAGCTCTGGAGCTGTTACAGTGCCCAGCTGCTGCAAGAAATCAGCTTGAATGCTTCAGGGGATGGGCATGGCCAACATGAGCCCCACACCAAAGGAGGGTGGAGGTGTTTAATGCGAACTAGGGGTCATCCAAGCACCGCAAAAGGCCGCCATGCCCTGCACGCCCCTTTTCTCTTTTCATATGCAGATGAGGGTTGAAGCCAACTTTGACCCACTGCTTGGATGACATCACCGTATGCAAATCCGTCTTCTGCAGAACTTCCCCCAGGAATGCTTGGACTAGTTGTTGCATTTGGTTTGTTGTTTGGGGGTGCTTCAGTATTAGGCAGCCTTCTGCCCTCCCATGTTCATCTGAAAATATGTGTTCTCCCTGCAGTTGTTGTCCCCAGATGAAAGTTCCCTTGTGCTGCCTCAGTTGAATCTCCTTTACTTGACAGAGATGTGCATGAGCAGCGGCCCTCCCCAGCCCTATTCCAAATCATACTTATTTTGCATAGGAGATACCATGGTCATGAAGATTTTTCTCCCAGGGTGAGGTTCATTCATTGCATTTTGGGTATGCTGACCCCTGTGATTTCCCCAAATGTGGGAAACTTGACTGCATTATTTGTGGTAGTGGGAGACTGTGTTTGTGCTTTCCTCTGGTCAGCTCTGGTAAAAGTCAGATTTCTTTGTCTCAGATTTTCCTTTAGCCTTGTTCTTCTTTCGAGAGTTCCCTTGTGCTGCCTCAGTTGGATCTCCTTCACTTTACAGGGGGGTACCCGAGCAGCGACCCTCCCCAGCTCTAGCCCAACTCCTACTTACCTGCCAGGTGAGATACTATGATCATGAAGGTGCTTCTCCCAGGGCAAGGCTCACCCATTGTACTCTGGGTGTGCTGCTCCTGCGATTTCCCCAAATGTGGGAAACTTGACTGCATAATTTGTGTTTCCCCTGGTCGGCTCTCGTATAATTCAGATCTCTTTGTCACAGGTCTCTCTCCAGCCTAGTTTGCTGTCTGTTTCCACTTCTCTTTTCTTCAGCCGCTCCCTTCTATACCCTTGTGCACTATCCTGACTTCTCCTCCCGTCTGCTTACTTTGTGCCTTCCAATGCACAATGCAAACTACAGGTAGTGCTGCAGGGCCCACACCCTTTTACTTGCCTTACAGAGCAGCTCTGGAGCTGTTACAGTGCCCAGCTGCTGCAAGAAATCAGCTTGAATGCTTCAGGGGATGGGGCATGGCCAACATGAGCCCCACACCAAAGGAGGGTGGAGGTGTTTAATGCGAACTAGGGGTCATCCAAGCACCGCAAAAGGCCGCCATGCCCTGCACGCCCCTTTTCTCTTTTCATATGCAGATGAGGGTTGAAGCCAACTTTGACCCACTACTTGGATGACATCACCGTATGCAAATCCGTCTTCTGCAGAACTTCCCCCAGGAATGCTTGCACTAGTTGTTGCATTTGGTTTGTTGTTTGGGGGTGCTTCAGTATTAGGCAGCCTTCTGCCCTCCCATGTTCATCTGAAAATATGTGTTCTCCCTGCAGTTGTTGTCCCAAGATGAGAGTTCCCTTGTGCTGCCTCAGTTGAATCTCCTTTACTTGACAGAGATGTGCATGAGCAGCGGCCCTCCCCAGCCCTATTCCAAATCATACTTATTTTGCATAGGAGATACCATGGTCATGAAGATTTTTCTCCCAGGGTGAGGTTCATTCATTGCATTTTGGGTATGCTGACCCCTGTGATTTCCCCAAATGTGGGAAACTTGACTGCATTATTTGTGGTAGTGGGAGACTGTGTTTGTGCTTTCCTCTGGTCAGCTCTGGTAAAAGTCAGATTTCTTTGTCTCAGATTTTCCTTTAGCCTTGTTCTTCTTTCGAGAGTTCCCTTGTGCTGCCTCAGTTGGATCTCCTTCACTTTACAGGGGGGTACCCGAGCAGCGACCCTCCCCAGCTCTAGCCCAACTCCTACTTACCTGCCAGGTGAGATACTATGATCATGAAGGTGCTTCTCCCAGGGCAAGGCTCACCCATTGTACTCTGGGTGTGCTGCTCCTGCAATTTCCCCAAATGTGGGAAACTTGACTGCATAATTTGTGTTTCCCCTGGTCGGCTCTCGTATAATTCAGATCTCTTTGTCTCAGGTCTCTCTCCAGCCTAGTTTGCTGTCTGTTTCAACTTCTCTTTTCTTGAGCCGCTCCCTTCTATGCCCTTGCGCACTATCCTGACTTCTCCTCCCGTCTGCTTACTTTGTGCCTTCCAATGCACAATGCAAACTACAGGTAGTGCTGCAGGGCCCACACCCTATTACTTGCCTTACAGAGCAGCTCTGGAGCTGTTACAGTGCCCAGCTGCTGCAAGAAATCAGCTTGAATGCTTCAGGGGCTGGGGCATAGCCAACATGAGCCCCACACCGAAGGAGGGTGGAGGTGTTTAATGCAAACTAGGGGTCAGACAAGCGCCGCAAAAGGCCACCATGCCCTGCACGCCCCTTTTCTGTTTTCATATGCAGACGAGGGTTGAAGCCAACTTTGACCCACTGCTTGGATGACATCACCATATGCAAATCCATCTGCGGCAGGCCTTCCCCCAGGAATGCTTGCACTAGTTGTTGCATTTGGTTTGTTGTTTGGGGGTGCTTCAGTATTAGGCAGCCTTCTGCCCTCCCATGTTCATCTGAAAATATGTGTTCTCCCTGCAGTTGTTGTCCCAAGATGAGAGTTCCCTTTTGCTGCCTCAGTTGAATCTCCTTTACTTGACAGAGATGTGCATGAGCAGCGGCCCTCCCCAGCCCTATTCCAAATCATACTTATTTTGCATAGGAGATACCATGGTCATGAAGATTTTTCTCCCAGGGTGAGGTTCATTCATTGCATTTTGGGTATGCTGACCCCTGTGATTTCCCCAAATGTGGGAAACTTGACTGCATTATTTGTGGTAGTGGGAGACTGTGTTTGTGCTTTCCTCTGGTCAGCTCTGGTAAAAGTCAGATTTCTTTGTCTCAGATTTTCCTTTAGCCTTGTTCTTCTTTCGAGAGTTCCCTTGTGCTGCCTCAGTTGGATCTCCTTCACTTTACAGGGGGGTACCCGAGCAGCGACCCTCCCCAGCTCTAGCCCAACTCCTACTTACCTGCCAGGTGAGATACTATGATCATGAAGGTGCTTCTCCCAGGGCAAGGCTCACCCATTGTACTCTGGGTGTGCTGCTCCTGCGATTTCCCCAAATGTGGGAAACTTGACTGCATAATTTGTGTTTCCCCTGGTCGGCTCTCGTATAATTCAGATCTCTCTGTCTCAGGTCTCTCTCCAGCCTAGTTTGCTGTCTGTTTCCACTTCTCTTTTCTTCAGCCGCTCCCTTCTATACCCTTGTGCACTATCCTTGCAATGGTACAAGACAGCTTTTCCTTGCCAATATCTCTCTTTTGCAAAGAGCTGCGCATTGGAAAATTCAGGGCTATGTCGTGTAGATTATGGCCTAACAGGAGGCTTTAAAATTTTCTTTCTAGTGACCTTCGTTTGGGAGAAAAATGCAAAGGTACAAGACAGCTTTTCCTTGCCAATATCTCTCTTTTGCAAAGAGCTGCGCATTGGAAAATTCAGGGCTATGTCGTGGATTTTTGAAAGAAAACAATACTGTCAATATACTATTAAAACAAATTAAAATGGTAAAAGTTATTGTACTTTAAGTAAAAATAAAAGCTAAAATATCAATCCCAGTTTTGGATTACTTTAATGAACAAAAAAAAATGCATATAGCAAAGGATAGTTTCAATCTGCCTACCTCTGGGTTATGGGCCCAGCATGCTTCCATTGCAGTACTCTGCTGCACATGTAAGTGCAAGAGATCCTGAAGCACTCACTCATCATGCGAAAGTACCAATGTGTTTCTTCATTGGTTGCTGGAAGAAACATCTTACAAACACTCTCCAGATTATTGACTTTTTAAAGTTTTTCTAGGAAACGTTCTAGATGAATGCTTATTAGTCTTTGTCAGTATATACTTTTTGCAAAGTGTCTCTGTGGCGCAATCGGTTAGTGTGTTCAGCTATTAATCAAAAGGTTGGTGGTTCAATCCCACCCAGGGACGTAATTGACCTTGTGATCAGATTTTGGTGATATTTAAGTAGACAAGTCAAAATTGCAAACCCCCTCTTATGGTGTAGGGTACCTGGCCTTCTCTGATGTAATCAGAGTTAGATTTGATTCAGTGATTTTATAAAAACAGCTAGGAAGCACAATTTAGCAGTGGGTTGCAGAGAAAAAGAAATATGCTGGCAGAAAAATCCAATTGAGTGATTAAACAGCTCTTCATTTTCTGGCTTTATTTTTATGCTAACTAATTTGTTCTCTGAAAAGTGTCCACAAAGCCAAGTATCTGATTAACATATTTGTAGTGATGGTTTTTCACCTATTACTAAATTAAACTTGCTTCATTGGAAAGGCAGCAAGATGCATCCTCATTTCAATATCTACTGAAATAATACAGGTTGACACCAGGAAACATTAACGCCACTGCATCCTTGCTGCTTTCTCATGTGGAAGTCTGTTTAATGTGAAAACAAGGTGATATCTAATTAGCACACAGGTAAGGAATTAAGAAAATCTTTATTTAAGGGTGAAGATGTTTCTCACAAAATCGTTGCCCCAATGCATCATTGAAATTCAAGCTGGAAAGATGATTTTAATATATCACTTGTACATTTTGTATTGCTCTTCTGGTGACAATGTAGTTTGTTTTTGTCAATTACCATTTTAATAATCGGGTAAAGAAAATTAATTGGATTTTTGAAAGAAAACAATACTGTCAATATACTATTAAAAAAAATTAAAATGGTAAAAGTTATTGTACTTTAAGTAAAAATAAAAGCTAAAATATCAATCCCAGTTTTGGATTACTTTAATGAACAAAAAAAAATGCATATAGCAAAGGATAGTTTCAATCTGCCTACCTCTGGGTTATGGGCCCAGCATGCTTCCAGTGCAGTACTCTGCTGCACATGTAAGTGCAAGAGATCCTGAAGCACTCACTCATCATGCGAAAGTACCAATGTGTTTCTTCATTGGTTGCTGGAAGAAACATCTTACAAAAACTCTCCAGATTATTGACTTTTTAAAGTTTTTCTAGGAAACGTTCTAGATGAATGCTTATTAGTCTTTGTCAGTATGTACTTTTTGCAAAGTGTCTCTGTGGCGCAATCGGTTAGTGTGTTCAGCTATTAATCAAAAGGTTGGTGGTTCAATCCCACCCAGGGACGTAATTGACCTTGTGATCAGATTTTGGTGATATTTAAGTAGACAAGTCAAAATTTCGAAAACCCCTGTTATGGTGTAGGGTACCTGGCCTTCTCTGATGTAATCAGAGTTAGATTTGATTCAGTGATTTTATAAAAACAGCTAGGAAGCACAATTTAGCAGTGGGTTGCAGAGAAAAAGAAATATGCTGGCAAAAAAATCCAATTGACTGATTAAACAGCTCTTCATTTTCTGGCTTTATTTTTATGCTAACAAATTTGTTCTCTGAAAAGTGTCCACAAAGCCAAGTATCTGATTAACATCTTTGTAGGGATGGTTTTTCACCTATTACTAAATTAAACTTGCTTCATTGGAAAGGCAGCAAGATGCATCCTCATTTCAATATCTACTGAAATAATACAGGTTGACACCAGGAAACATTAACGCCACTGCATCCTTGCTGCTTTCTCATGTGGAAGTCTGTTTAATGTGAAAACAAGGTGATATCTAATTAGCACACAGGTAAGGAATTAAGAAAATCTTTATTTAAGGGTGAAGATGTTTCTCACAAAATCGTTGCCCCAATGCATCATTGAAATTCAAGCTGGAAAGATGATTTTAATATATCACTTGTACATTTTGTATTGCTCTTCTGGTGACAATGTAGTTTGCTTTTGTCAATTACCATTTTAATAATCGGGTAAAGAAAATTAATTGGATTTTTGAAAGAAAACAATACTGTCAATATACTATTAAAACAAATTAAAATGGTAAAAGTTATTGTACTTTAAGTAAAAATAAAAGAGCAAAAATATCAATCCCAGTTTTGGAAAATTCAGGGCTATGTCGTGTAGATGATGGCCTAACAGGAGGCTTTAAAATTTTCTTTCTAGTGCCCTTCGTTTGGGAGAAAAATGCAAAGGTACAAGACAGCTTTTCCTTGCAAATATCTCTCTTTTGCAAAGAGCTGCGCATTAAAAAATTCAGGGCTATGTCGTGTAGATGATGGCCTAACAGGAGGCTTTAAAATTTTCTTTCTAGTGCCCTTCGTTTGGGAGAAAAATGCAATGGTACAAGACAGCTTTTCCTTGCCAATATCTCTCTTTTGCAAAGAGCTGCGCATTGGAAAATTCAGGGCTATGTCGTGTAGATGATGGCCTAACAGGAGGCTTTAAAAAAATTTTTCTAGTGTCCTTCGTTTGGGAGAAAAATGCAATGGTACAAGACAGCTTTTCCTTGCCAATATCTCTCTTTTGCAAAGAGCTGCGCATTGGAAAATTCAGGGCTATGTCGTGTAGATGATGGCCTAACAGGAGGCTTTAAAATTTTCTTTCTAGTGTCCTTCGTTTGGGAGAAAAATGCAAAGGTACAAGACAGCTTTTCCTTGCCAATATCTCTCTTTTGCAAAGAGCTGCGCATTGGAAAATTCAGGGCTATGTCGTGTAGATGATGGCCTAACAGGAGGCTTTAAAATGTTCTTTCTAGTGTCCTTCGTTTGGGAGAAAAATGCAATGGTACAAGACAGCTTTTCCTTGCCAATATCTCTCTTTTGCAAAGAGCTGCGCATTGGAAAATTTAGGGCTATGTCGTGTAGATGATGGCCTAACAGGAGGCTTTAAAATTTTCTTTCTAGTGTCCTTCGTTTGGGAGAAAAATGCAAAGGTACAAGACAGCTTTTCCTTGCCAATATCTCTCTTTTGCAAAGAGCTGCGCATTGGAAAATTCAGGGCTATGTCGTGTAGATGATGGCCTAACAGGAGGCTTTAAAATTTTCTTTCTAGTGTCCTTCGTTTGGGAGAAAAATGCAAAGGTACAAGACAGCTTTTCCTTGCCAATATCTCTCTTTTGCAAAGAGCTACGCATTGGAAAATTCAGGGCTATGTCGTGTAGATGATGGCCTAACAGGAGGCTTTAAAATTTTCTTTCTAGTGTCCTTCGTTTGGGAGAAAAATGCAAAGGTACAAGACAGCTTTTCCTTGCCAATATCTCTCTTTTGCAAAGAGCTACTCATTGGAAAATTCAGGGCTATGTCGTGTAGATGATGGCCTAACAGGAGGCTTTAAAATTTTCTTTCTAGTGCCCTTCGTTTGGGAGAAAAATGCAAAGGTACAAGACAGCTTTTCCTTGCCAATATCTCTCTTTTGCAAAGAGCTGCGCATTAAAAAATTCAGGGCTATGTCGTGTAGATGATGGCCTAACAGGAGGCTTTAAAATTTTCTTTCTAGTGCCCTTCGTTTGGGAGAAAAATGCAATGGTACAAGACAGCTTTTCCTTGCCAATATCTCTCTTTTGCAAAGAGCTGCGCATTGGAAAATTCAGGGCTATGTCGTGTAGATGATGGCCTAACAGGAGGCTTTAAAATTTTCTTTCTAGTGTCCTTCGTTTGGGAGAAAAATGCAATGGTACAAGACAGCTTTTCCTTGCCAATATCTCTCTTTTGCAAAGAGCTGCGCATTGGAAAATTCAGGGCTATGTCGTGTAGATGATGGCCTAACAGGAGGCTTTAAAATTTTCTTTCTAGTGTCCTTCGTTTGGGAGAAAAATGCAAAGGTACAAGACAGCTTTTCCTTGCCAATATCTCTCTTTTGCAAAGATCTGCGCATTGGAAAATTCAGGGCTATGTCGTGTAGATGATGGCCTAACAGGAGGCTTTAAAATGTTCTTTCTAGTGTCCTTCGTTTGGGAGAAAAATGCAATGGTACAAGACAGCTTTTCCTTGCCAATATCTCTCTTTTGCAAAGAGCTGCGCATTGGAAAATTTAGGGCTATGTCGTGTAGATGATGGCCTAACAGGAGGCTTTAAAATGTTCTTTCTAGTGTCCTTCGTTTGGGAGAAAAATGCAATGGTACAAGACAGCTTTTCCTTGCCAATATCTCTCTTTTGCAAAGAGCTGCGCATTGGAAAATTCAGGGCTATGTCGTGTAGATGATGGCCTAACAGGAGGCTTTAAAATGTTCTTTCTAGTGTCCTTCGTTTGGGAGAAAAATGCAAAGGTACAAGACAGCTTTTCCTTGCCAATATCTCTCTTTTGCAAAGATCTGCGCATTGGAAAATTCAGGGCTATGTCGTGTAGATGATGGCCTAACAGGAGGCTTTAAAATGTTCTTTCTAGTGTCCTTCGTTTGGGAGAAAAATGCAATGGTACAAGACAACTTTTCCTTGCCAATATCTCTCTTTTGCAAAGAGCTGCGCATTGGAAAATTTAGGGCTATGTCGTGTAGATGATGGCCTAACAGGAGGCTTTAAAATGTTCTTTCTAGTGTCCTTCGTTTGGGAGAAAAATGCAATGGTACAAGACAGCTTTTCCTTGCCAATATCTCTCTTTTGCAAAGAGCTGCGCATTGGAAAATTCAGGGCTATGTCGTGTAGATGATGGCCTAACAGGAGGCTTTAAAATGTTCTTTCTAGTGTCCTTCGTTTGGGAGAAAAATGCAATGGTACAAGACAGCTTTTCCTTGCCAATATCTCTCTTTTGCAAAGAGCTGCGCATTGGAAAATTCAGGGCTATGTCGTGTAGATGATGGCCTAACAGGAGGCTTTAAAATTTTCTTTCTAGTGTCCTTCATTTGGGAGAAAAATGCAAAGGTACAAGACAGCTTTTCCTTGCCAATATCTCTCTTTTGCAAAGAGCTACGCATTGGAAAATTCAGGGCTATGTCGTGTAGATGATGGCCTAACAGGAGGCTTTAAAATTTTCTTTCTAGTGACCTTCGTTTGGGAGAAAAATGCAATGGTACAAGACAGCTTTTCCTTGCCAATATCTCTCTTTTGCAAAGAGCTGCGCATTGGAAAATTCAGGGCTATGTCGTGTAGATGATGGCCTAACAGGAGGCTTTAAAATTTTCTTTCTAGTGCCCTTCGTTTGGGAGAAAAATGCAATGGTACAAGACAGCTTTTCCTTGCCAATATCTCTCTTTTGCAAAGAGCTGCGCATTGGAAAATTCAGGGCTATGTCGTGTAGATGATGGCCTAACAGGAGGCTTTAAAATTTTCTTTCTAGTGTCCTTCGTTTGGGAGAAAAATGCAAAGGTACAAGACAGCTTTTCCTTGCCAATATCTCTCTTTTGCAAAGAGCTACGCATTGGAAAATTCAGGGCTATGTCGTGTAGATGATGGCCTAACAGGAGGCTTTAAAATTTTCTTTCTAGTGACCTTCGTTTGGGAGAAAAATGTAAAGGTACAAGACAGCTTTTCCTTGCCAATATCTCTCTTTTGCAAAGAGCTGCGCATTGGAAAATTCAGGGCTATGTCGTGTAGATGATGGCCTAACAGGAGGCTTTAAAATTTTCTTTCTAGTGACCTTCGTTTGGGAGAAAAATGCAAAGGTACAAGACAGCTTTTCCTTGCCAATATCTCTCTTTTGCAAAGAGATGCGCATTGGAAAATTCAGGGCTATGTCGTGTAGATGATGGCCTAACAGGAGGCTTTAAAATTTTCTTTCTAGTGACCTTCGTTTGGGAGAAAAATGCAAAGGTACAAGACAGCTTTTCCTTGCCAATATCTCTCTTTTGCAAAGAGCTGCGCATTGGAAAATTCAGGGCTATGTCGTGTAGATGATGGCCTAACAGGAGGCTTTAAAATTTTCTTTCTAGTGCCCTTCGTTTGGGAGAAAAATGCAATGGTACAAGACAGCTTTTCCTTGCCAATATCTCTCTTTTGCAAAGAGCTGCGCATTGGAAAATTCAGGGCTATGTCGTGTAGATGATGGCCTAAAAGGAGGCTTTAAAATTTTCTTTCTAGTGTCCTTCGTTTGGGAGAAAAATGCAAAGGTACAAGACAGCTTTTCCTTGCCAATATCTCTCTTTTGCAAAGAGCTACGCATTGGAAAATTCAGGGCTATGTCGTGTAGATGATGGCCTAACAGGAGGCTTTAAAATTTTCTTTCTAGTGTCCTTCGTTTGGGAGAAAAATGCAAAGGTACAAGACAGCTTTTCCTTGCCAATATCTCTCTTTTGCAAAGAGCTACGCATTGGAAAATTCAGGGCTATGTCGTGTAGATGATGGCCTAACAGGAGGCTTTAAAATTTTCTTTCTAGTGACCTTCGTTTGGGAGAAAAATGCAAAGGTACAAGACAGCTTTTCCTTGCCAATATCTCTCTTTTGCAAAGAGCTGCGCATTGGAAAATTCAGGGCTATGTCGTGTAGATGATGGCCTAACAGGAGGCTTTAAAATGTTCTTTCTAGTGTCCTTCGTTTGGGAGAAAAATGCAATGGTACAAGACAGCTTTTCCTTGCCAATATCTCTCTTTTGCAAAGAGCTGCGCATTGGAAAATTCAGGGCTATGTCGTGTAGATGATGGCCTAACAGGAGGCTTTAAAATTTTCTTTCTAGTGTCCTTCGTTTGGGAGAAAAATGCAAAGGTACAAGACAGCTTTTCCTTGCCAATATCTCTCTTTTGCAAAGAGCTACTCATTGGAAAATTCAGGGCTATGTCGTGTAGATGATGGCCTAACAGGAGGCTTTAAAATTTTCTTTCTAGTGCCCTTCGTTTGGGAGAAAAATGCAAAGGTACAAGACAGCTTTTCCTTGCAAATATCTCTCTTTTGCAAAGAGCTGCGCATTAAAAAATTCAGGGCTATGTCGTGTAGATGATGGCCTAACAGGAGGCTTTAAAATTTTCTTTCTAGTGCCCTTCGTTTGGGAGAAAAATGCAATGGTACAAGACAGCTTTTCCTTGCCAATATCTCTCTTTTGCAAAGAGCTGCGCATTGGAAAATTCAGGGCTATGTCGTGTAGATGATGGCCTAACAGGAGGCTTTAAAAAAAATTTTCTAGTGTCCTTCGTTTGGGAGAAAAATGCAATGGTACAAGACAGCTTTTCCTTGCCAATATCTCTCTTTTGCAAAGAGCTGCGCATTGGAAAATTCAGGGCTATGTCGTGTAGATGATGGCCTAACAGGAGGCTTTAAAATGTTCTTTCTAGTGTCCTTCGTTTGGGAGAAAAATGCAATGGTACAAGACAGCTTTTCCTTGCCAATATCTCTCTTTTGCAAAGAGCTGCGCATTGGAAAATTTAGGGCTATGTCGTGTAGATGATGGCCTAACAGGAGGCTTTAAAATTTTCTTTCTAGTGTCCTTCGTTTGGGAGAAAAATGCAATGGTACAAGACAGCTTTTCCTTGCCAATATCTCTCTTTTGCAAAGAGCTGCGCATTGGAAAATTCAGGGCTATGTCGTGTAGATGATGGCCTAACAGGAGGCTTTAAAATTTTCTTTCTAGTGTCCTTCGTTTGGGAGAAAAATGCAAAGGTACAAGACAGCTTTTCCTTGCCAATATCTCTCTTTTGCAAAGAGCTACGCATTGGAAAATTCAGGGCTATGTCGTGTAGATGATGGCCTAACAGGAGGCTTTAAAATTTTCTTTCTAGTGTCCTTCGTTTGGGAGAAAAATGCAAAGGTACAAGACAGCTTTTCCTTGCCAATATCTCTCTTTTGCAAAGAGCTACTCATTGGAAAATTCAGGGCTATGTCGTGTAGATGATGGCCTAACAGGAGGCTTTAAAATTTTCTTTCTAGTGCCCTTCGTTTGGGAGAAAAATGCAAAGGTACAAGACAGCTTTTCCTTGCCAATATCTCTCTTTTGCAAAGAGCTGCGCATTAAAAAATTCAGGGCTATGTCGTGTAGATGATGGCCTAACAGGAGGCTTTAAAATTTTCTTTCTAGTGCCCTTCGTTTGGGAGAAAAATGCAATGGTACAAGACAGCTTTTCCTTGCCAATATCTCTCTTTTGCAAAGAGCTGCGCATTGGAAAATTCAGGGCTATGTCGTGTAGATGATGGCCTAACAGGAGGCTTTAAAATTTTCTTTCTAGTGTCCTTCGTTTGGGAGAAAAATGCAATGGTACAAGACAGCTTTTCCTTGCCAATATCTCTCTTTTGCAAAGAGCTGCGCATTGGAAAATTCAGGGCTATGTCGTGTAGATGATGGCCTAACAGGAGGCTTTAAAATTTTCTTTCTAGTGTCCTTCGTTTGGGAGAAAAATGCAAAGGTACAAGACAGCTTTTCCTTGCCAATATCTCTCTTTTGCAAAGATCTGCGCATTGGAAAATTCAGGGCTATGTCGTGTAGATGATGGCCTAACAGGAGGCTTTAAAATGTTCTTTCTAGTGTCCTTCGTTTGGGAGAAAAATGCAATGGTACAAGACAGCTTTTCCTTGCCAATATCTCTCTTTTGCAAAGAGCTGCGCATTGGAAAATTTAGGGCTATGTCGTGTAGATGATGGCCTAACAGGAGGCTTTAAAATGTTCTTTCTAGTGTCCTTCGTTTGGGAGAAAAATGCAATGGTACAAGACAGCTTTTCCTTGCCAATATCTCTCTTTTGCAAAGAGCTGCGCATTGGAAAATTCAGGGCTATGTCGTGTAGATGATGGCCTAACAGGAGGCTTTAAAATGTTCTTTCTAGTGTCCTTCGTTTGGGAGAAAAATGCAATGGTACAAGACAGCTTTTCCTTGCCAATATCTCTCTTTTGCAAAGAGCTGCGCATTGGAAAATTCAGGGCTATGTCGTGTAGATGATGGCCTAACAGGAGGCTTTAAAATTTTCTTTCTAGTGTCCTTCATTTGGGAGAAAAATGCAAAGGTACAAGACAGCTTTTCCTTGCCAATATCTCTCTTTTGCAAAGAGCTACGCATTGGAAAATTCAGGGCTATGTCGTGTAGATGATGGCCTAACAGGAGGCTTTAAAATTTTCTTTCTAGTGACCTTCGTTTGGGAGAAAAATGCAATGGTACAAGACAGCTTTTCCTTGCCAATATCTCTCTTTTGCAAAGAGCTGCGCATTGGAAAATCCAGGGCTATGTCGTGTAGATGATGGCCTAACAGGAGGCTTTAAAATTTTCTTTCTAGTGTCCTTCGTTTGGGAGAAAAATGCAAAGGTACAAGACAGCTTTTCCTTGCCAATATCTCTCTTTTGCAAAGAGCTACGCATTGGAAAATTCAGGGCTATGTCGTGTAGATGATGGCCTAACAGGAGGCTTTAAAATTTTCTTTCTAGTGACCTTCGTTTGGGAGAAAAATGCAAAGGTACAAGACAGCTTTTCCTTGCCAATATCTCTCTTTTGCAAAGAGCTGCGCATTGGAAAATTCAGGGCTATGTCGTGTAGATGATGGCCTAACAGGAGGCTTTAAAATGTTCTTTCTAGTGTCCTTCGTTTGGGAGAAAAATGCAATGGTACAAGACAGCTTTTCCTTGCCAATATCTCTCTTTTGCAAAGAGCTGCGCATTGGAAAATTCAGGGCTATGTCGTGTAGATGATGGCCTAACAGGAGGCTTTAAAATTTTCTTTCTAGTGACCTTCGTTTGGGAGAAAAATGCAAAGGTACAAGACAGCTTTTCCTTGCCAATATCTCTCTTTTGCAAAGAGCTGCGCATTGGAAAATTCAGGGCTATGTCGTGTAGATGATGGCCTAACAGGAGGCTTTAAAATTTTCTTTCTAGTGTCCTTCGTTTGGGAGAAAAATGCAAAGGTACAAGACAGCTTTTCCTTGCCAATATCTCTCTTTTGCAAAGAGCTGCGCATTGGAAAATTCAGGGCTATGTCGTGTAGATGATGGCCTAACAGGAGGCTTTAAAATTTTCTTTCTAGTGTCCTTCGTTTGGGAGAAAAATGCAATGGTACAAGACAGCTTTTCCTTGCCAATATCTCTCTTTTGCAAAGAGCTGCGCATTGGAAAATTCAGGGCTATGTCGTGTAGATGATGGCCTAACAGGAGGCTTTAAAATTTTCTTTCTAGTGACCTTCGTTTGGGAGAAAAATGCAAAGGTACAAGACAGCTTTTCCTTGCCAATATCTCTCTTTTGCAAAGAGCTGCGCATTGGAAAATTCAGGGCTATGTCGTGTAGATGATGGCCTAACAGGAGGCTTTAAAATTTTCTTTCTAGTGACCTTCGTTTGGGAGAAAAATGCAAAGGTACAAGACAGCTTTTCCTTGCCAATATCTCTCTTTTGCAAAGAGCTGCGCATTGGAAAATTCAGGGCTATGTCGTGTAGATGATGGCCTAACAGGAGGCTTTAAAATTTTCTTTCTAGTGCCCTTCGTTTGGGAGAAAAATGCAATGGTACAAGACAGCTTTTCCTTGCCAATATCTCTCTTTTGCAAAGAGCTGCGCATTGGAAAATTCAGGGCTATGTCGTGTAGATGATGGCCTAACAGGAGGCTTTAAAATTTTCTTTCTAGTGTCCTTCGTTTGGGAGAAAAATGCAAAGGTACAAGACAGCTTTTCCTTTCCAATATCTCTCTTTTGCAAAGAGCTACGCATTGGAAAATTCAGGGCTATGTCGTGTAGATGATGGCCTAACAGGAGGCTTTAAAATTTTCTTTCTAGTGACCTTCGTTTGGTAGAAAAATGCAAAGGTACAAGACAGCTTTTCCTTGCCAATATCTCTCTTTTGCAAAGAGCTGCGCATTGGAAAATTCAGGGCTATGTCGTGTAGATGATGGCCTAACAGGAGGCTTTAAAATTTTCTTTCTAGTGTCCTTCGTTTGGGAGAAAAATGCAATGGAACAAGACAGCTTTTCCTTGCCAATATCTCTCTTTTGCAAAGAGCTGCGCATTGGAAAATTCAGGGTTATGTCGTGTAGATGATGGCCTAACAGGAGGCTTTAAAATTTTCTTTCTAGTGTCCTTCGTTTGGGAGAAAAATGCAATGGTACAAGACAGCTTTTCCTTGCCAATATCTCTCTTTTGCAAAGAGCTGCGCATTGGAAAATTCAGGGCTATGTCGTGTAGATGATGGCCTAACAGGAGGCTTTAAAATTTTCTTTCTAGTGTCCTTCGTTTGGGAGAAAAATGCAAAGGTACAAGACAGCTTTTCCTTGCCAATATCTCTCTTTTGCAAAGAGCTGCGCATTGGAAAATTCAGGGCTATGTCGTGTAGATGATGGCCTAACAGGAGGCTTTAAAATTTTCTTTCTAGTGTCCTTCGTTTGGGAGAAAAATGCAATGGTACAAGACAGCTTTTCCTTGCCAATATCTCTCTTTTGCAAAGAGCTGCGCATTGGAAAATTCAGGGCTATGTCGTGTAGATGATGGCCTAACAGGAGGCTTTAAAATTTTCTTTCTAGTGACCTTCGTTTGGGAGAAAAATGCAAAGGTACAAGACAGCTTTTCCTTGCCAATATCTCTCTTTTGCAAAGAGCTGCGCATTGGAAAATTCAGGGCTATGTCGTGTAGATGATGGCCTAACAGGAGGCTTTAAAATTTTCTTTCTAGTGACCTTCGTTTGGGAGAAAAATGCAAAGGTACAAGACAGCTTTTCCTTGCCAATATCTCTCTTTTGCAAAGAGCTGCGCATTGGAAAATTCAGGGCTATGTCGTGTAGATGATGGCCTAACAGGAGGCTTTAAAATTTTCTTTCTAGTGCCCTTCGTTTGGGAGAAAAATGCAATGGTACAAGACAGCTTTTCCTTGCCAATATCTCTCTTTTGCAAAGAGCTGCGCATTGGAAAATTCAGGGCTATGTCGTGTAGATGATGGCCTAACAGGAGGCTTTAAAATTTTCTTTCTAGTGTCCTTCGTTTGGGAGAAAAATGCAAAGGTACAAGACAGCTTTTCCTTGCCAATATCTCTCTTTTGCAAAGAGCTACGCATTGGAAAATTCAGGGCTATGTCGTGTAGATGATGGCCTAACAGTAGGCTTTAAAATTTTCTTTCTAGTGTCCTTCGTTTGGGAGAAAAATGCAAAGGTACAAGACAGCTTTTCCTTGCCAATATCTCTCTTTTGCAAAGAGCTGCGCATTGGAAAATTCAGGGCTATGTCGTGTAGATGATGGCCTAACAGGAGGCTTTAAAATTTTCTTTCTAGTGTCCTTCGTTTGGGAGAAAAATGCAATGGTACAAGACAGCTTTTCCTTGCCAATATCTCTCTTTTGCAAAGAGCTGCGCATTGGAAAATTCAGGGCTATGTCGTGTAGATGATGGCCTAACAGGAGGCTTTAAAATTTTCTTTCTAGTGTCCTTCGTTTGGGAGAAAAATGCAATGGTACAAGACAGCTTTTCCTTGCCAATATCTCTCTTTTGCAAAGAACTGCGCATTGGAAAATTCAGGGCTATGTCGTGTAGATGATGGCCTAAAAGGAGGCTTTAAAATTTTCTTTCTAGTGTCCTTCGTTTGGGAGAAAAATGCAATGGTACAAGACAGCTTTTCCTTGCCAATATCTCTCTTTTGCAAAGAGCTGCGCATTGGAAAATTCAGGGCTATGTCGTGTAGATGATGGCCTAACAGGAGGCTTTAAAATTTTCTTTCTAGTGTCCTTCGTTTGGGAGAAAAATGCAAAGGTACAAGACAGCTTTTCCTTGCCAATATCTCTCTTTTGCAAAGAGCTGCGCATTGGAAAATTCAGGGCTATGTCGTGTAGATGATGGCCTAACAGGAGGCTTTAAAATTTTCTTTCTAGTGTCCTTCGTTTGGGAGAAAAACGCAATGGTACAAGACAGCTTTTCCTTGCCAATATCTCTCTTTTGCAAAGAGCTGCGCATTGGAAAATTCAGGGCTATGTCGTGTAGATGATGGCCTAACAGGAGGCTTTAAAATTTTCTTTCTAGTGACCTTCGTTTGGGAGAAAAATGCAAAGGTACAAGACAGCTTTTCCTTACCAATATCTCTCTTTTGCAAAGAGCTGCGCATTGGAAAATTTAGGGCTATGTCGTGTAGATGATGGCCTAACAGGAGGCTTTAAAATTTTCTTTCTAGTGTCCTTCGTTTGGGAGAAAAATGCAATGGTACAAGACAGCTTTTCCTTGCCAATATTTCTCTTTTGCAAAGAGCTGCGCATTGGAAAATTCAGGGCTATGTCGTGTAGATGATGGCCTAACAGGAGGCTTTAAAATTTTCTTTCTAGTGACCTTCGTTTGGGAGAAAAATGCAAAGGTACAAGACAGCTTTTCCTTGCCAATATCTCTCTTTTGCAAAGAGCTGCGCATTGGAAAATTCAGGGCTATGTCGTGTAGATGATGGCCTAACAGGAGGCTTTAAAATTTTCTTTCTAGTGTCCTTCGTTTGGGAGAAAAATGCAATGGTACAAGACAGCTTTTCCTTGCCAATATCTCTCTTTTGCAAAGAGCTGCGCATTGGAAAATTCAGGGCTATGTCGTGTAGATGATGGCCTAACAGGAGGCTTTAAAATTTTCTTTCTAGTGACCTTCGTTTGGGAGAAAAATGCAAAGGTACAAGACAGCTTTTCCTTGCCAATATCTCTCTTTTGCAAAGAGCTGCGCATTGGAAAATTCAGGGCTATGTCGTGTAGATGATGGCCTAACAGGAGGCTTTAAAATTTTCTTTCTAGTGACCTTCGTTTGGGAGAAAAATGCAAAGGTACAAGACAGCTTTTCCTTGCCAATATCTCTCTTTTGCAAAGAGCTGCGCATTGGAAAATTCAGGGCTATGTCGTGTAGATGATGGCCTAACAGGAGGCTTTAAAATTTTCTTTCTAGTGCCCTTCGTTTGGGAGAAAAATGCAATGGTACAAGACAGCTTTTCCTTGCCAATATCTCTCTTTTGCAAAGAGCTGCGCATTGGAAAATTCAGGGCTATGTCGTGTAGATGATGGCCTAACAGGAGGCTTTAAAATTTTCTTTCTAGTGTCCTTCGTTTGGGAGAAAAATGCAAAGGTACAAGACAGCTTTTCCTTTCCAATATCTCTCTTTTGCAAAGAGCTACGCATTGGAAAATTCAGGGCTATGTCGTGTAGATGATGGCCTAACAGGAGGCTTTAAAATTTTCTTTCTAGTGACCTTCGTTTGGTAGAAAAATGCAAAGGTACAAGACAGCTTTTCCTTGCCAATATCTCTCTTTTGCAAAGAGCTGCGCATTGGAAAATTCAGGGCTATGTCGTGTAGATGATGGCCTAACAGGAGGCTTTAAAATTTTCTTTCTAGTGTCCTTCGTTTGGGAGAAAAATGCAATGGAACAAGACAGCTTTTCCTTGCCAATATCTCTCTTTTGCAAAGAGCTGCGCATTGGAAAATTCAGGGTTATGTCGTGTAGATGATGGCCTAACAGGAGGCTTTAAAATTTTCTTTCTAGTGTCCTTCGTTTGGGAGAAAAATGCAATGGTACAAGACAGCTTTTCCTTGCCAATATCTCTCTTTTGCAAAGAGCTGCGCATTGGAAAATTCAGGGCTATGTCGTGTAGATGATGGCCTAACAGGAGGCTTTAAAATTTTCTTTCTAGTGTCCTTCGTTTGGGAGAAAAATGCAAAGGTACAAGACAGCTTTTCCTTGCCAATATCTCTCTTTTGCAAAGAGCTGCGCATTGGAAAATTCAGGGCTATGTCGTGTAGATGATGGCCTAACAGGAGGCTTTAAAATTTTCTTTCTAGTGTCCTTCGTTTGGGAGAAAAATGCAATGGTACAAGACAGCTTTTCCTTGCCAATATCTCTCTTTTGCAAAGAGCTGCGCATTGGAAAATTCAGGGCTATGTCGTGTAGATCATGGCCTAACAGGAGGCTTTAAAATTTTCTTTCTAGTGACCTTCGTTTGGGAGAAAAATGCAAAGGTACAAGACAGCTTTTCCTTGCCAATATCTCTCTTTTGCAAAGAGCTGCGCATTGGAAAATTCAGGGCTATGTCGTGTAGATGATGGCCTAACAGGAGGCTTTAAAATTTTCTTTCTAGTGACCTTCGTTTGGGAGAAAAATGCAAAGGTACAAGACAGCTTTTCCTTGCCAATATCTCTCTTTTGCAAAGAGCTGCGCATTGGAAAATTCAGGGCTATGTCGTGTAGATGATGGCCTAACAGGAGGCTTTAAAATTTTCTTTCTAGTGCCCTTCGTTTGGGAGAAAAATGCAATGGTACAAGACAGCTTTTCCTTGCCAATATCTCTCTTTTGCAAAGAGCTGCGCATTGGAAAATTCAGGGCTATGTCGTGTAGATGATGGCCTAACAGGAGGCTTTAAAATTTTCTTTCTAGTGTCCTTCGTTTGGGAGAAAAATGCAAAGGTACAAGACAGCTTTTCCTTGCCAATATCTCTCTTTTGCAAAGAGCTACGCATTGGAAAATTCAGGGCTATGTCGTGTAGATGATGGCCTAACAGTAGGCTTTAAAATTTTCTTTCTAGTGTCCTTCGTTTGGGAGAAAAATGCAAAGGTACAAGACAGCTTTTCCTTGCCAATATCTCTCTTTTGCAAAGAGCTGCGCATTGGAAAATTCAGGGCTATGTCGTGTAGATGATGGCCTAACAGGAGGCTTTAAAATTTTCTTTCTAGTGTCCTTCGTTTGGGAGAAAAATGCAATGGTACAAGACAGCTTTTCCTTGCCAATATCTCTCTTTTGCAAAGAGCTGCGCATTGGAAAATTCAGGGCTATGTCGTGTAGATGATGGCCTAACAGGAGGCTTTAAAATTTTCTTTCTAGTGTCCTTCGTTTGGGAGAAAAATGCAATGGTACAAGACAGCTTTTCCTTGCCAATATCTCTCTTTTGCAAAGAGCTGCGCATTGGAAAATTCAGGGCTATGTCGTGTAGATGATGGCCTAAAAGGAGGCTTTAAAATTTTCTTTCTAGTGTCCTTCGTTTGGGAGAAAAATGCAATGGTACAAGACAGCTTTTCCTTGCCAATATCTCTCTTTTGCAAAGAGCTGCGCATTGGAAAATTCAGGGCTATGTCGTGTAGATGATGGCCTAACAGGAGGCTTTAAAATTTTCTTTCTAGTGTCCTTCGTTTGGGAGAAAAATGCAAAGGTACAAGAAAGCTTTTCATTGCCAATATCTCTCTTTTGCAAAGAGCTGCGCATTG